>NW_021604616.1:8862417-8919329 GCF_004785775.1 Grammomys surdaster | reverse complement strand
AAAGAAAGAAAGAAAGAAAGAAAGAAAGAAAGAAAGAAAGAAAGAAAAAAGAAAGAAGAGCAGAGAGAACTTCAGACCAATTTTGGTTATGAATGTTGATGCAAAAATACTTAATTAAATTCTTGCAAACTGAATCCAAGAACACATCAAAACTATCATTCACCATGATCAAGTAGGCTTCATTCCAGGGCTAAAACATTGGTGCAATATGTAAAACTAAAAATTCATTAACGTAATCCACTGTATAAACAAACTCAAAGAAAAAAATCACATAATCATCTTCTTAGATGGTGAAACAGCATTTGACAAACTTACAAACTATAACACCCCTGTATGTTAACAGTGTTGGAGAGATCAGTAATTAAAGCCCCATACTTAAACATAATAAAAGCAATTTACTGCAAACCAACAGCCAATATCAAATTAAATGGATAGATACTTGAAACAATCCCACTAAAATCGGGGACAAGACAAGGATACCCATTCTCTCCGTATCTATTCAATATAGTACTTGAAGTTCTAGCTAAAACAATAAGGCAACAAGAAGAGATAAAGGGGATACAAATTGTCAAAGAAGAAGTAACGCTATCACTATTTGCAGATGATATGATAGTATACATAAGAGAACATCAAAATTCTACCAGAGAACTTCTACATTTGATAAAAATGTCAGCAAAGTGGCTGAATACAAAATTAACTCAAATAAATCAGTAGCCTTCTTTTATATAAATGATAAACAGGTTGAGAAAGAAATTAAGGAAACAACTCCCTTCATAACAGCCACAAATAATATAAAATATCTTGGAGTAACTCTAACCAAACAAGTGAAAGATCTATATGACAGTAACTTCAAGTCTCTCAAGAAGAAAATCGGAGAAGATCTCAGAAAATAAAGAGATCTTCCACACTCATGGATTGGCAGAATTAACATAGTAAAAATGGCCATCCTACCAAAGGTAATATACAGATTCAATGGAATCCCCATCAAAATCCCAACACAAGTCTTCAAAGACATGAAAAGAATAATTCTCAAATTCATCTGGAAAGGCAAAAAAACCAGGAGAGCAAAAATAATTCTTAACAATGAAAGAACTACTGGGAAAATCACCATCATTGACCTCAAGCTATACTACAGAGCAATAGTGATAAAAACTGCATGGCACTGGTACAGAAATAGACATGTTGGTCAACAGAATAGAATTGGAGACCCAGAAACAAAGCCACACACTTATGGACACTTGATCTTTGACAAAGAAGCCAAAAATAGATAATGGTAAAAAGAATGTGCCTTCAGTAAATAGTGCTGGTCTAACTGGCTGTCTGTATGTAGAAAAATGAAAATAGTTTCATATTTGTCACCTTGCACAAAGGTCAAGTCCAAGTGGATCAAGGATCTCAACATAAAACCAGATATACTGAATCTAATAGAAGAGAGAGTGGAAAAGACCCTTGAACTCACTGGCACAGGGGGAAACTTCCTAAACAAAACTCCAATGGCTCATGATCTCAGATCAAAAATTGTTAAATGGGTGCGTCTGGCTCTCGCTCTCACAGCCACTGTAGTACATTCAGTTCCATAGAGACAGCGCCGGGGCAAGCGAGAGGCAAACGAGCACTGAGCAACTCTGTGCCTCGTCGAGGAAAATCAACAAAACATGGGCAAAGGAGATCCTAAGAAACCGAGAGGCAAAATGTCCTCATATGCATTCTTTGTGCAAACCTGCCTGAAGGAGTACAAGAAGAAGCACCCATATGCTTCTGTCAACTTCTCAGAGTTCTCCAAGAAGTGCTCAGAGAGATGGAAGACTATGTCTGGTAAAGAAACGGGGAAATTTGAAGATATTGCAAAGGCTGACAAGGCTCGTTATGAAAGAGAAATGAAAACCTACATTCCTCCCAAAGGGGAGACCAAAAAGAAGTTCAAGGACACGAATGCATCCAAGAGGCCTCCTTTGGCCGCCTTCTTGTTTTGTTCTGAGTACTGCCCCAAATCAAAGGAGAGCATCCTGGCTTACCTATTGGTGATGTTGCAAAGAAACTAGGAGAGATGTGGAACAACACTGTAGTGGATGACAAGCAGTCCTAGGAGAAGAAGGCTGCTAAGCTGAAGGAGAAGTATGAGAAGGATATTGCTGCCTACAGAGCTAAAGGAAAACCTGATGCAGCGAAAAAGGGGGTAGTCAAGGCTGAAAAGAGCAAGAAAAAGAAGGAAGAGGAAGATGAGGAAGAGGATGAGGAAGAAGAGGAAGACAAAGATGAAGAAGATGATGATGAATAAGTTGGTTCTAGTGCAGTTTTTTTTCTTGTCTACAAAGCATTTAACCCCCCCCCCCATACACAACTCACTCCGTTTAAAGAAAAAAATTGAAATGTAAGGCTGGATAAGATTTGTTTTTAAACTGCACAGTGTCTTTTTTTTTTGTATAGTTAACACACTACCGAATGTGTCTTTAGATAGCCCTGTCCTGGTGGTGTTTTCAATAGCCACTAACCTTGCCTGGTACAGTCTGGGGGCTGTAAATTGGCATGGAAATTTAAAGCAGGTTCTTGTTGGTGCACAGCACAAATTAGTTATATATGGGAACAGTAGTTTGGTTTTTGTTTTTTTTTTTTTCCATCTTCAGTTGTCTCTGATGCAGCTTATATGAAGATAATTGTTGTTTTGTTAACAGAATACCACTCTGTAATTGCAAAAAAAATTATGCCTGTTTTGTTGACATTCTGAATGCTTCTAAGTAAATACAATATTTTTTATTAGAAAAAAAAACAAAAATTGTTAAATGGGACCTCATGAAACTGGAAAGCTCTTGTAAGGCAAAGGACATAATCAGTAGGACACATTGGCAACCTGCAGACTGAGACAAAATCTCCACTAACCCACTAACTCAAGAAGTTAACCACCAAAAATTCAACCGACCTAGTAAAAAATGGGGTATAGAACTAAACAGGGAATTCACAAAAGAGGAATGGCTGAGAAACACCTAAACAATGTTCAAAGTCCTTAGTGATCAGGGAAATGCAAATCAAATCTCAGGATGACACTGAGACTTCATCTTACACCAATCAGAATGGCTAAGATCAAAACCTCAGGTGAAAGCACAAGTTGGTGAGGATGTGGAGAAAGAAGAGCACTCCTCCACTGCTGGTGGAATTGCAAACTGGTACAATCACTCTGGAAATCAATGTGGAGATTCCTCAGAAAATTGGAAATAGATCTACCTGAAGATCCAGCAATACCACTCTTGGGTATATACCCAAAGGATGCCTCACCATGCCACTGGGGCGTGTATTCCACTATGTTTATAGCTGCCTTGTTTGTGATAGCCAGAAGCTGGAAACAACCCAGTGTCTCACAACAGAAGAATGGATACACAAACTGTGGTTCATTTACACAATGGAATACTACTCAGCTATTAAGAATGAGGGCATCATGAGTTTTGCAGGCAAATGGATGGAACTAGAAAATATCATCCTGAGTGAGGTAACTCAGACTCAAAAGGACATGCATGGTATATTCTCACTAATAAGTGGATATTAGTTTTAAAAAGTACAGAATACTCAGGATACAGTCCATAGAACTCTAAAAGGTATGTCTCAATCCCACATGGAGGGAGAAGAAAGCAAGCATAGGAGGTGGGAGGTAGGAAGGACCTGGGTGGGAAAGGGGACAGGGAGGGGAAGAGGTGAACATAGTCAGGTATTGGATGGGGGGAAAAGACTGAGGCCCTGAGGGCCAGCAGAATGGAAACAGGCAACCTCCGGAAGTAGGCAGTAGGGGGACCCTCTAGAATGTATTAGAAATCTGGGAGAGGAGAGACTCTCAGGATTCAAATGCCCTACAGTGGGGAGAGGGAACTTGCTGAGCCCACTTCCAGAAGAAAGACAGAGGCATCAAATCAGGGATGTGGTTGCCATCTCACACTCAAAAACTGACCCACAATTCTTCCAGTTTGAAAGAACTGCAGGAACAAAAATGAAAATGAGCCTGAAGAAAAGTAGGTCCAGTGACAGGCCCAAAGTGGGATCCAGCTCAAAGGAATTTCCCAAGACCTGACACTATTACTGAGGTTATGGAACACTTACAAAAAGGGACCTATCATGACTGCCTTCTGAAAGACCCAACGAGGAACTAAAAGAGTCAGATGCATGTATTTATAGTCACCTAATGGACAGAAGCTGCTGACTCCTGTGGTTGAATTAGGGAAAAGCTGGAAGAAATTGGGGAGGAGGGCAACCCTGTAGGAGGACCAGCAGTCTCAATTAGGATTCCAGCAGTCTGGAACCCTAAGATCTCTCAGACATCGGACCATCAACCAGGCAACATACACCAGTCGATATGAGGCCTCCAACACATACAGCAGAGAACTGCTGGGTCTGTACTCATTCAGAAAAGATGCACCTAACCTTCAAGAGACTATTGGCCCCAGGGAGTAAGGAGGTCTGGTGGGGTTTGGGGACATCCTTGTGGAGACAGGGCAGGTGGAGGAGGAATGAGATCTGAAACAGTCAGAGAGTAGACTGGGGAGGTTTCAGTGGAGAATTTCAATAAATGTCTTAGAGGCTGTATTTTTTGTGGTATTTTGGTGAAGAATGTAGCTACTTTTGCCATTGTCTGAAGAGTCTGCCTGAGGCTAAGGTGAAGAGACTCAGATTAATTGCATTGACAAAGTCTCAGAAATGCCTATCATAGTCTTTGTTCTCTGGTTAAATCTCATGAAGAGCATTTTAAACAAGCATAGCAAGTTGAGATAGGAAAAATATAGAATATATGATTCAAGTATTAAAGGAAGACCAGGAGGCAAAATGGAGGTGAATCTTATGTTCTTGGAGATAAGAGATTAAGGAATTTGGGGGCAAGATCCTACCCAGCTAAGTTTAGATTCAGGCATGGTGGTACACACTTTTGATTCCAGGAGACAAAGCCAAATAGACTTTTGAGTTCAAGGCCAGCCTGGAAACAAAGAAGGTTATAGATGAAGAAAAGTTTAAATCCAAGCATGATGGTACATGCCTTTAATTCTAGCATTACAGGAGACAGACCCAAGCAAAACTTTGAATTCAAGGTCAATCTACAGAGCAAGTTCCAGGAAAGCCAAGTATAGGCAGAGTAGCAGTTGAAAACAGAAAGCTTGCAATAGAATAAGGGGGGGTGGGACATTCCAGCACCAGCAAGGAGCAGAACATGACAGCTTCGGCTCTGGCTCAGAACATGTGGCTCTGGCTTTAGAGTGAAAAATAGAAGGGACTACTGGGACAATTGATGCTGATTATCTGGAGCTAAAAAATTAGTGGTAATTAAGAAGAGACCAATATCACTGAGGTGAAATCTTCTGGGAAGTGTTTTCTGAAAAGACAAAGAAGCTGTGTTCCAGAGATAGCCAAGGTTGGACCTTGTGCTGCAGTTGTACTTGTTAATGTGTAAGAGACACCCAGGTGGTACTGGTTCTAAAGCATGAAGGAGTCATGAAGAACAGTTGAGGCTTGGCACTGTGAGAGGCCATTGGCGAAGGTGCAGTCTCAGTTGTAGTTGATGGCCCAGGAGTGAAGAGGCCATGCAGATGAGTTGAGGCTTGGTATCATGAAGATAGCCTATGAGAGGCTACTAGTCAAGCCTAGTTACAGGGGAAGGCCCCATTGTATTGGAGATGCTAGTACCATGGGATCATCACCAAGAACAGCAGCAGCAGTGGAGTGGATCAATCTGAGCTTAGAGTGCTACAGAGTGCAGAGCTGGAAAAGTGATGCCAGCCCTTTGGAGGAGCCCAGAAGAACATGTGTGGATCCCAGACATTGAAACAAGAAGCTGTAACATTGAAGTTGCATCAGAGACCCCAAGATTTTCAAGATGCTAGAAGCACAAGAAGATTTGCTGGTGAATGCTGCTAATAGGAAGTGGAACCAGTCCAGGAAAAGAAGTTTGTTGCCATCAACAAAGATGGAGATCTGAAGACCGCTTTGACATCAGACATGGAAATGAAGAGTTTTTAGATTTTGCCCAGCTGGTTTCCTGACTTGATTTGGGGATTATAGTTAAGTGACTGGATGAATCTCAGAAGAGACTTTGAACTTTGGACTTTTAACATTGTTGAGACTGCTATAGACTATGAGGAAATCGTACTAAATATACTTCTTTATTATGCTATGACTAGATATGGCCCTTGTAGATATCTATTTGAATAAGCCTATGGGGTCCAGTGAGTGCAATGTGATGGTTTGTATATGTTTGGCCCAGGAAGTGGCACTATTAGAAGATGTGACTCTGTTGGAAGAGGTGTGTCACTGTGAGTGTGGGCTCATCCTAGCTGCCTGGAAGTGAGTATTCTCTTATCAGCATTCAGATGAAAATGTAGAACTCTCAGCTCCTCCTGCCCTATGCCTGTCTGGATCTCCTTGATGATAATTGATTGAACCTCTGAACTTGTAAGCCAGCCCCAATTAAATGTTGTCCTTATAAGAGCTGCCTTGGTCATGGTGTCTGTTCATAGCAGTAAAACCCTAACTAAGACAGTGGGTGAGCTATCCCAGAGAATGTGAGTGTGAGAGATCTGTCCTCACCATGTGTCTAGCTTAAGGTGGCATGGGCATGGAGGTGATGCCTTCTGCTCCTTCCACCATCAGCAGTCAAGAGAGTTGGCCCCAGGGTCAGGTGAGAAGAAGAGAAGGGCATGACCCTTGTGGACTGCAGCATTGGGTGAACTAGCAAGGGCAGTGCTGGAAAATTCATCTTGGTGGTGTTGATAAGGGAGAGCTGGTAGGTTGAACAACTCAGCTACCACATGGACCCAGATCCAGGACTTTGAGTTGGCCCACATCAAAATCTCACTCATCTACGAACTTCTGGAGCCTGTGAAAGAGATGGCCCTACAAGTCCAAAGCTTCAGGATCTGTATGACACAGGACAACAACAGGGTAACTGAGAGGAGTTCCAGTTAGGACCAGTATTCATAGTGTAGCAGAATCCAGAGGCCTTGCTCCAGACCAATGATTCATTGTAAAGATAATTTGCAAGTAAAGATGTGTGGGCACTAGTTTATACTGTCGGATACAGTATGGCACAGTATATCTTTCATGATGAGATGTTTCCTATGCTATGTTTTGTTTTTATGCATTTTTTAAAATTTTCTTGTCTGGAGGTTGCAAGGGTGAGACCAGATATGAAGGATGGAGAGAGAGAGAGATTGCAGTGCATGATGTAAATCTTACAAAGAATCAATAAAAATTTAAAATAAAAATCTGGAGAGATATGGATATAAAGCACATACAATGGACAGTTTACAATAAGCCTATAGCCAACATCAACTTAAATGACGTGAACTAAAAACAAATCAGAAACAAGGCAAGCCTGCTCACTCTTTCCATATCTAATCAGTACATTACTTGAAGTCTTAGCTAGAACAATAAGACAGCAGAGGGAAATCAGAGGTATGTATATTGTAAAAAAAAAAAAGTGAAAGTATCATTATTTGCAGATGATATAAAAGTATACATGAGTCTTAAAAAAGTCAACTAAGAAATTTCTACAGCTTATACACACTTTTAACAAAGTACTAGGATATGAATAAAACAATTCTCTTTCTGTGTATAATTGACAGAGGACTAAGAAAGAAATTGGGGAAACAAAACCTTTCACAAGAGCCTCAGATATTTAAAAATATCTTGGAGTATATCTATCCAATGAAGTAAAAGATTTGCATGATAAAAACTTCAAAGTAACTGAAGAAATTACTTGAACATATTAGAAGACAGAACACTCCCCTATGCTTGTGGAATGGGAAGATCAATATAGTAAAAATGCCACCTTACCAAATAGAATCTATAAACTCAATGCCATCCTCATCAAAATTTTAACAAAATCCTTCAGATATTGAAAGGACAATTTTCCACTTCATATAGAAACACAAAAAAACACAGGATAGCTAAAACAATACACAATAATAAAAGAGTGCTGGAGGAACCACCATCCCCAGTTTCAATTTTTATAACATAAAAGTGATGTCATTGGTATAAAACAGACATGTTAGTGAAATTGAATTGAAGACCCAGACATAAAATTTACAGTTCTATGCACTGAGAAATTTTTGCATCATTAAGGACACCGTAATTCAGATATAATGGCAGCCTACAGATGGGAAGCTTTTGCCAACTCTACACCTAATAGAGGGCTAATATCAAAAAATATAAATAACTCATGAAACTATACATAAAAAACCAAATAACTCAATTAAAATTTGGTACAAATGTAAACAGTATTTTATTTTTCATTAATTAATTAATTAATTAATTAAAGTTTCCTTTCCTTCCTCTCCTCCCAATCTTCTCCCCACACCTCCTGTCCCAATACACTCCTCCCCACTATCTCTTTAGAACAGGAGAGGCCTCCCAACCAGTCTTGGCATATTAAGTTGCAATAAGACTACATTCATCTTTTCCTATTGAGGCTAGGAGAGAGAGCCCAGAAGGAGGAAAGAGTTCCAAAGACAGGCAACAGAGTTGCAGAAGGACCTTGATCCTACAACTAAGAGTCTCAGATGAAGACAAAGTTGAACAACTGTTACATACGTGCAGAGGGCCTAGGTCAGTCTTGTGCATGGTCCCTGGCTGTCTGTTCAGTCTCTGCGGGTCTCTATGAGCCCAGGTTAGTTGATTCTGTACATTTTCTTGTGGTGTCCTTGACCCCTCTGGCTCTTTCAATCCTTTCTTCCCACTTTGACAAAATTTCCCAAGCTCCTTCTAATGTTTGCATGTGAGTTTTTGCTGGGTGACACTACTCTGATGATGATTTTTCTAGACTCCTGTTTGAAAGTATAGAAGAATATCATTAAAATTATCAGATGTAGGCTCCCTCTCAAGACATTCATGAGTTCTTCACATGATCACAAGAAACAAAAACACAATTTGGAGAAGGGAGTGTTGGCACACATCTCCAAACCCAGCCAGGTTCATATCTGTACTATCTATTTTGGGAGACAGAAAATGAGTTTTCTACAGTGGAGTAACGCTGGGCATATAAACCAATTTCCAGGTCAAACCTCATGTTTAGAAGTGTTTATGAACAAATGTCAGACTTGTTGGTTTTTTTTTTTATTTTGATTATTTTACAGTCCAATCATTACCCCCTGCTGATCTACCCTCCTACTGTTTTTCATCCCATTGCTCCTTCCTCCTGTCTTCAAGAGAATGTCTGAGCCCCTTCACCCCCTGGCCACATCTCCCCATTCCCTGGAGACTTGTTAGGCCCATCTTCTCTCACTGAGGTCAGACTAGACAGTCCTCTTCTGTATATGTCCCAGGGACCTCAGACCAGCTAGTGTAGGCTGCCTGGTTGGTGAGTCAGTGTCTGAGAAGTCTCAGGGGTCTGGGTTAGTTGAGATTGCTTGTCTTCCTATGGGATTGTCCTCTTAGCTTCTTCCAACTTTTCCCTAATTCACACACAGAGGTTCCTTACTTCACTACATTGATTGGGTGTAACTATCTGCATCTGTCCTCAGTCAGCTGCTTGTTGTGCCTCTCAGAGGACAGCCATGCTAAGCTCCTGGTTGTAAGTAGACCATAGCATCAGTAATAGTGTTGAGCCTTGGAGCCTCCCCATGGAACTTGGGGAATCCTGTGGAAGAAGGGAAGGAAGCAAAAATTTAATTTTTAAAAAAATTTTAATTTGATATTTTATTTATTTACATTTCAGATGTTATGCCCTTCCCCCACTCCCCCATCCCCATTTAACACCTATCTCATCCCTCCTTCTCCTCCTTTTTTGCTTTTATACTGTTTAAATTACATGTAAGTATTAAGGTCAGTTCTAGGTTGAGAAACTAACAATACAATAGACGCAAATAGTCAAGGAACAAACAAGACAATAAACCCAGATAGTCAAAGAACACGCACAACAATAAACAGAGTTCTGTGATCACTCCTGTGATCACTATTTCTAAGGGCTTATCAGGATGACCAAAATATCTGAGCCTACTTCCCTGACCTAGCCCAAAGTCATTTTCAAGCCTGAAGCCTACTTCTTTGTTCTAGCCTAAGATTTAGATTCCTGCCTGAAATTTCTTCTTTGTTCTAGCCTAGGCTTTAGATTTCTGCCCAAAATTACTTCTTTGTTGCAACCTAATGTCAGATTCCTGCTGGCAGTCCATATCCTTGTCCTTGGCCTATGTCAGATTCCTGCCAGGCAGCACCAAAAGCTCTCCACATCTCTTCCTTTTTATTACATAAACCAGACTGAGCCTGTCTTAGGTCGTTCTGACAAGAATGTCTTCCTTACCCGCTGTGGACTATTCATTATCAAAAGCAATGCACTTATGTCTTAGGTTAGTAAGGCTCTGTAGAGAATCTTACCAATTTTGGCTTGCCAGGCTGTTAAATTAATATAAGTGTTATGGCTGTCAGCAAAAGCCATAGTGATTTTGTCCTTTTTTTCCCATTTGACTGAGATGCTTAATTAAAACAAATGTGACTTTCAAATTTAGAATAAGGGGCAGAAGTTGTGAGGTAGCCCCAGCTGAAAGTATCTCTCTCACTGGCTATGCAATCTAATTTCAAAGAACAAGAAAATAAAAGTCAATAGATGCCTCACCCATATCCTAATAGTCCCATTGGTTTCCGCGTTTCATTCTAAAATACCCTGAATCTGCAGCTTTGTGTAAGACCCATGTACAGATTCTCAAGTTTCCTTGTAACTTTGACATGGTTCTTTTTTATTCAATTTCAGCAGTAAGATCTATTTAAACCTAAATGTGATATATTGGCTCCATTCTTACATGGCTGTTAGTGGAGTCAACTGACCATTACCATTCTACAACATCAGCCTTCTAGGTACTTTTAGATTGATGTGATGTTTCTACATGCAATTATATTTAAGCCTTCTTTGACAATTTGTACTCAGTTATTTCATTTCTGCAACGAATGCACTGCACAACCACAGGAAATGACATTGAACACCTCACCCATTATGTTTATACTTCAGAATAATACAGAAATACCATAGTCACAACTCAAATTTGCAACATAATATAGAGAAGACAATTTCTATGTTTCCTATTCCTTTTGGACTATTCTTTCATCATGAAAAGTCTTCATAGATGTGAGGATGCAGAAATACAATAAGCAAGCCTAGTCTACAAGGTTTTAAAATTCTTTTGTTCATTGTTAAAATAATAAAATAAAATAAAATCTGCAGATAGCTTTGTCTTAGAATTAAACAGATACTGAACCTAAGAGCATTCTGACTCTTGCCTCATTAAGGACAGAAGGAAATAATCTGTACAATAGGCTTCTATCCAAGGAAGCTAGAATATATATGCTATTTCCTAAGTATATGCCCTGTTATGAGGAAACCTTTAAGATAGAAATATATACTTTGTCTAGGAGCACATAGAGCCTCTGCAAACTAATGACAGATGGAAATGAACTATACAACAACAAACATTTCCACATGCAGATTATGGAAACTAGGTATTGTTTAAAATTTTATTTTTATTTTATGTATTTGAGAACTCTATCACTGTCCTCAGCCACACCAAAACTGGGAATTGGATCCCAGTTGTGATGGTTGTGGGCAACCATATGGTTGCTGGGAATTGAGCACAGGACCTCTGGAAGAGCAGTCAGTGCTCTTAATGGTTGAGCCATCTATTCAGCCCCAACTACCTACTTCTTAATACTAATGGGCTGTTATGTTCTCATATATTTTTCTATAGGTGTTTCTGTGGATTTGTTCAGCATGTTGATCTATTATATAAAACATCCTACTTCCTTATAAAATAGTTTCACAATTGTAAAGTATCTTTGAATGGAATTGTTTCTAATAAAAGTCTCAGTATTAAAGCTGGGTTGCTGGCACATGCTTTTAATCCTGGCACACAGGAGTCAGAGCTGTAAAACATATGTCAGTTTGAGAACAGAATAGTCTATATAGTAAGTTCCAGGATGACTTCAGCTACATAAAGAATTCCTGTCTCAAAGCAAAAAGAAAAGGAAAGAAGAAAAGAAGGAAGGAGGGATGGAAAGAAGGAATGAGGGAGGGAAGGAAGGAATGAGGGAGAGAAGGAATCCAGAAAAAAATTAACACCCCCAAATCTCAGCTCTGGACACATTTAGATCTTAGGAACTGAATTTTGTTTGGGTACCCTGATGAAAAGTCTTCTTCTTGGACTGAGCTCAGATATCTATGGAGAGTCTGCATATTCTTCAGCTATGCTGTGATGTTATGATTCACAGATGCTCACTGAAATCACATAAGGATCAAATAAGGGCCATTAACTTATCCAGCATTTTCAACTGTGACCATTACAAAATGAGAACATTGAAAACAACTTTTCTTAGTCCGTGGTGATCTGATAAGGTGCAAGGGATTATTTCAATCTTTTTGTATCTGTAGAGGCTTGTTTTGTGACCAATTATATGGTCTATTTTGGAGAAGGTACCTGGTCTTTAATAATGACAAAACCAATGGAAAACCCATGTGCACATGGAAACTGAACAACTCTCTACTCAATGATGACTTGGTCAAGGAAGAAATAAAAGACTTTTTAGAATTCAATGAAAATGAGGACACATCATACCAAAACTTGTGGGACTCCATGAAGGTAGTGCTAAGAGGAAAACTCATATCTCTAAGTGCCTACAAAAAGAAACTGGAAAGAGCACACACTAACAACTTGGCTGCACAACTAAAAGCTCTAGAACAAAAAGAAGCAAGTACACCCAGGAGAAGTAGAAGGCAGAAAATAATCAAACTCAGGGCTGAAATCAACCAAATAGAAACAGAAAGAACAATACAAAATATCAATAAAACCAGGAGCTGGTTCCTTGAGAAAATCAACAAGATAGATAAACCGTTAGCCAGATTAACCAGAGGGCACAGAGACAGTATCCAAATTAATAAAATCAGAACTGAAAAGGGAGACATAACAACAGAAACTGAAGAAATTCAAAAAATCATCAGATCCTACTACAAAGACCTATACTCAACAAAACTGGAAAACCTGGATGAAATAGACAATTTCCTAGACAGATACCAGGTACCAAAGTTAAACCAGGAGCAGATAAACCATCTAAATAGTCCCATAACACCTCAGGAAATAGCAGCAGTCATTAAAAGTATCCCCACTAAAAAAAAGCCCAGAACCAGATGGTTTTAGTGCTGAATTCTATTAGACCTTCAAGGAAGACCTAATACCAGTTCTCTTCAAACTATTCCACAAAAGAGAAACAGAAGGAACACTACCCAATTCGTTCTATGAAGCTACAATTACACTCATACTCAATCCCCACAAAGACCCGACAAAGAAAGAGAACTTCAGACCAATCTCCCTTATGAACATAGATGCAAAAATACTCAATAAAATTCTAGCAAACCGAATCCAAGAACACAACAAAACAATCATCCATCATGATCAAGTAGGTTTTATCCCAGGAATGCAGGGATGGTTCAATATTCGGAAATCCATCAATGTAATCCACTATATAAACAAACTTAAAGAAAAAAAACCACATGATCACCTCACTAGATGCTGAGAAAGCATTTGACAAAATTCAACATCCCTTCATGATAAAAGTCTTGGAAAGATCAGGAATTCAAGGCCCCTACCTTAACATAGTAAAAGTAATTTACAGCAAACCAGTAGCCAACATCAAGCTAAATGGAGAGAAACTTGAAGCAATCCCACTAAGATCAAGGACTAGACAAGGCTGCCCACTCTCCCCCTACCTATTCAATATAGTACTGGAAGTCCTAGCCAGAGCAATTAGACAACAAAAAGAAGTCAAAGGGATACAAATAGGAAAGGAAGAAGTCAAAATATCGCTATTTGCAGATGATATGATAGTATACTTAAGTGACCCCCAAACTTCCACCAGAGAACTCCTAAACCTGATAAACAACTTCAGCAAAGTTGCTGGTTATAAAATCAACTCAAACAAATCAGTAGCCTTCCTCTACATGAAAGATAAACAGACTGAAAAAGAAATTAGGGAAATGACATCCTTCACAATAGTTGCAAATAATATAAAATACCTTGGTGTGAATCTAACCAGGAAAGTGAAAGACCTGTATGACAAGAACTTCAAGTCTCTGAAGAAAGAAATCGAAGAATATCTCAGAAGATGGAAAGATCTCCAATGCTCATGGATTTGCAGGATTAATATAATAAAAATGGCCATCTTGCCAAAAGCAATCTACAGATTCAATGCAACCCCCATTAAAATCCCAACTCAATTCTTCACAGAGTTAGAAAAGGAAATTCTCAAATTCATATGGAATAACAAAAAACCCAGGATAGCGAAAACTATTCTCAACAATAAAAGAACTTCGGGAGGAATCACCATCTCTGACCTCAAGCTGTACTACAGAGCAATAGTGATAAAAACTACCTGATATTGGTACAGAGACAGGCAGGAAGATCAATGGAATAGAATTGAAGACCCAGAAATGAACCCACACTCCTATGGTCACTTGATCTTTGACAAAGGAGCTAAAACTGTCCAGTGGAAAAAGGACAGCATTTTCAACAAATGGAGCTGGTTCAACTGGAGGACAACATGTAGAAGAATGCAAATTGATCCATTCTTATCCCCTTGTACAAAGCTCAAGTCTAAGTGGATAAAGGACCTCCACATAAACCAGATACACTGAAACTAATCGAAGAGAAGGTGGGGAAAAGCCTCGAATACCTGGGCACAGGGGAAAAGTTCCTGAACAGAACTCCAATGGCATATGCTCTAAGATCAAGAATTGACAAATGGGACTTCATAAAATTGTAAAGTTTCTGTAAGGCAAAGGACACTGTCAATAGGACAAAACGACAACCAACAAATTGGGAAAAGATCTTTACCAATCCTTCATCTGATAGAGGGCTAATATCCAATATATACAAAGAACTCAAGAAATTAGACTCCAGACAACCAAACTACCCTATTAAAAAATGGGGTATAGAGCTTAACAAAGAATTTTGAACGGAAGAAACTCAAATGGCCGAGAAGCACCTAAAGAAATGTTCAGTATCCTTAGTTGTCAGGGAAATGCAAATCAAAACAACCTTGAGATTCCATCTCACACTAGTCAGAATGGCTAAGATTAAAACCTCAGGCGATAGTAGATGCTGGTGAGGGTGTGGAGAAAGAGGAACACTCCTCCATTGTTGGTGGGACTGCAAGATGGTGCAACCACTTTGGAAATCAGTCTGGCAGTTCCTCAGAAAATTGGACATAGCATTACCTGAGGATCCAGCTATATCACTCCTAGGCATATACCCAAGAGATGGCCGAACATATAACAAGGACATATGCTCAACTATGTTCATAGTAGCCTTATTTATAATAGCCAGGAGCTGGAAAGCACCCAGATGTCCTTCAACTGAGGAATGGATTCAAAAAATGTGGTATATTTACACAATGGAGTATTACTCAGCTATTAAAAACAATGAATTCGAGAGGTTCCTAGGTAAATGGATGGGACTAGAAATTATCATCCTGAGTGAGGTAAGCCAATCACAAAAGAACAAACATGGCATTCACTCACTGATTATTGGATAGTAGCCCAGAACCTTGAAATTCCCAAGATGCAACTCACATTCCACATGAAGCTCATAAAGAAGGAAGACCAAGTGGGGGTGATTTGGCCCTTCTTAGAAGGAGCAACAAAATACTCAAGGGAGCAAACATGGAGAGAAAGTGAGGGACAGAAACTGAAGGAGGGGCCATCTGAACCATTCCACCTGAGTATCCATCCCATGTGCAGTCACCAAAGGTAGATGCTGATGTGGAAGTCAGGAAGTGCATGCTGATAAGCGCCTGATATGGATGTCTCCTCAGAGGTCTTCAAGAGTCTGACATATTCAGAGGCAGATGCTCACAACTAGCCATTGAACTGATAATGGGGTTCTCAATGGAGGAGTTAGAGTGAAGAGTGAAGGAGCTGAAAGGATTTGGCACCATGAGGAGAGCAACAATACCAAACAACCATAGTTCCCAGGGTCTAAACCACCAGCCTGGGAGCACTTAGGGAGGGATCCAGGGCTTCAGCTGAATATGTAAGAGTGGAGGGCCCTGCTGGGCATAGGTGGAAGAAGAGAACCTTGACCTCATGAAGGCTGGATGCCCCAGGGGCTGGGAATTTTGAGGGTAAGAAGGTGGGTGTGGGGGGCTAGATAGAGGTTACATCCACAGAGAAGAAGGGGATAGGGGTTTCCTGGGTGGGTGGGGGATGGGGTAAGGAGACAACATATGAAAATGAACAACATATGTAAATAAACATACAACATATGTAAATAAAACATCCAATAAAAAAATTTAAAAAAAAAGAAAACAACTTTTATAACACATTTGTGTGTAAAAATGCTAGATTATGGGTTATATTCAACTTGCTTTGGAAGAAAGGATCCTAGAGTAATCCAATAAATCAGTATTATTGTTCCCATAATTCTTCTTTTATGTGTGTTGCTCACTTTCTCTTTCTATACTTCTTCTTTGATCTTCAATGAAATCAAAGTTTTTCAGTTACATTTATGACTGTTTTGTTTGACTTTTGAAATCTATTCCAATCTTTATTTTCACTTACAGTATATGCTCCTTGTGTACCCATATTTTCACCTATACTCCAAAGTATCTTCATCATCTTCCCATTTCCTCTATAGATATGTTACTGATTATTCACATTACACCAATTCCAAAGGGCTTTGAACTCACTCCATCCATCTTGGGTTGTTTGATCTTCCTCCCTGAAGAGTCCTTCTGATTTTGCTCAGCCTTCTGAAACTATTCATCATCCTTATTCAATTTTTCCTTAGTCACAGCTACTATTGTGATGAGACACCTTGACTCATGCAAGTTAGAGAGGAAAGTGTCTATTTGACTTTCACTTCTCTATTACTATTTGGAACCTGGAGGCATGAATGGGTGCTATTACAGTCTTGCTCATCATGGCTTGCTCAGCATGCTTTCTTATAGAACTCGGGAACACCAACCTAGGGAGAGCATACCCCACAATGGGCTGGGCCCTCTGCTATAAACCACTAATTAAGAAAATGCTATGTAGTCTTGCCAATAGCCTGAATTTATGGAGGCAATTTTAAAACTGAGTTTCTCTCCTCTCATATGGCTTAATTTGTTTCAAGTTGACATAAAACTATCCAAGATACATTTATGAAAGGTTTTAAAATTTCAGGTACTGGAGTCTTTCTGTGTTTCTGTTTTCCCCCCTTTCTTCATGTTTCTAGTTAGAACACATTGTCAAGGATTTGATAGTGGCCTTTTCATATATAATGTATCTTACTGGTTATTCCTATTTTCATGCTCTCCTCTTCTGGAACATACAATCTTTTATGATTTCCTCTAAATTTTTTAGCCCCTTCTGCTTTCCTATCCCGTTCTATTACATTTCACTCTCTTTGAGGACTCTTCTACCAATGTAACAGATAATTTTCATGTTGTAAACTACAGAGAGATCTTCCTTCATCTTCACATATAGATGAACATGAAAGTTATGGATCCATATAGGATAGAGAAAATAGTTTTTAATTTTTATAAATATTGCTTATTTAATTTTTATAAATATGACTTATTTGTTTTCACAAAAACATTTACAATGAGGTTAATTTGTCCTACAAATTTTATAACTTAATTTTTTATAGGTGAATAAATATATTTTCCATATCACACTTAAAATAATTTAAAATAATTTATTTGTCAAAAAAGGTACAAATATCACTAATATTTATTTTTTCAAAAAGGCATATAGAAGCTTTTATCATGGTAATTAATACACTGAAGAGAAGAATATGGGTATATGAATCAAATATATTGTATATAATTCCCATAGGCTTAGTAAGAACATTTTGTTCTTTTTCTATTACTTCCTTATCCCACCCCCATTCCAAGTTCCACCGTTACAAATTCCTCCCCTCTTACCTCTTCTCATTCTCCTCAGAGACAGGAAGGGCTCCTTGGCTGCCACTGTGGAATGTATCATCCTTTAAAACAAACATATTTCATCAGAATCTATAATAAAGAAAATAAACATAGAATTTAAAAATTGTGCTAAGAAAATATGAGGGTTCTAATTAATAACTGATTACTCAATTTCAAAATACAAATTACAATATTAATAATGTCTGAAAACACAAGAAAATTTTTTTTCTCCTTGTAGGAATAACAGTATAAATTAAATATAATTTTCACATGGAATTCTGCAGAAGCAGCTTATTCATCATAATGAAGAGTATATCCTGAAAATAAGCAATTCTTTAGCTCATAATTCTGGAAAGAACAAACTGTGCCCAGGGAAGTAGGAAGGAAATATAGCAAATGGTTGGTAAAGTTCAATACAGTCACATTTGAGCAATCCATGTAGGTGTAGTGCAAGAACATAAGGCTGGCAGCCTATGTAACATTTTACAATTCTCTTTACTTGTAGTGAGCAAATGATAAGTACATGCTAGTTCAAATATTGTATTACAGTAATTTATTTAACTGAACATAAAATAACAGCTACCTAATAAGACAGATCTGATATCTAGATTTTATCCATATTAGATATATGGCAGTGGCATCCTAATAGTGGCATCCTCTAAAAAGACAGCAGTGCCCATGGGTCTATAACCAATGCAGATATAATCCACTCCAGCGACAGTTTCAGGGAACTACATCTGCTTTGTTCCATGTGAGCAAAGCAAACACTTATACACTGGAAGCCTATTGAATATGATTGGTTAGCAAATTACATCGGATTGGATAGTGAGCTCTCATACCACATGGTCTCTATGTTGTAGAAGTATATTAAAGAAGATATGGAGAGCACAGACTTATTTGTGGGCCAGCTACTGTCTACTTAAGCTACTTTAGAATTTAGTGGTTTGACTTCTGCTGCATGGTGTGGTACTTCTTATTTAGAGGTGCAGTGTACCAGGTAGGCTGGTCACCAAACCATGTCTGTATTTCAACTACACTGCAGAATCTACTCTGGATTTACTGTGTCAATTCTACAGCTGCAGGATGCTCTGAAAACTCACTGAATTTTGGCGAGCTGCCACCCTGGATCTGAACAAAACATTGTTTCTCTTGTATTCTCCATTGGGTTCAGTACCAGAGACATAAATTGATGAGGAGAAGATATGTCAAGTATACATATCTCTGTGGGACCACAGAATCCTGAGCTAATACACTGTATAGAGTTCAGGTTGACAGCAGAGGGATAACATGAAACAGAAAATCTATTTACTGAATACAATGCCCAGTAAAATTACAATGCAACGCTACAAAGATAAATCCAGCAGTAATGCTACATTCACATGGGAGATCGATGCTTTCCAGTTGAATGCAGTAATCAATATAAAAATCTCAGAACTGGAAATATTACAATTCATGTACTGGAGATATTACAATTCATGTACTTCATTGCTATAAAGCAAAGCCAAACCCAATGCTGTCAAAAAAGCTGTCCAAAAATAACAGAGGAATCGGATTTGAAACAAGAATCTCGAGATTTTAACCAGATTTTAAAAACTGCATTGTCCAGAGAGATCCTTACAATGATAATTAGAACAATGGATATCTACCAGAAGAGGTACAGCAGAATCTTAATTATTGCTGTGCACCAATAATTTACAAATGTGTAAGACATAATTGAGATGCTGGAACTCTTATACAAAGTAGTGCTGAGAAACTCAAAGTAGAAAAGTGTTAGCAGAATATAGGCTTAGACAAAGATATTGTCAGGAGGATCTCAGTCACTCATGAAATAATAGCATGGACTAATGGGAAAAGATGAAGTTAAAACCATTCTGCACATCTGAGTCATTCAAGTCACCTTCAGCTCCCATGATGAAAACTGATGTAGAATATCAGCAAAACAAGAGGGCCATGCACGATTTCAGTTATATGAACATTTTATACTTGAGAAATGGCAACTCACACTGCATAGCCATAAAATACAAACAGAAACATCACAGCAGTTTTAGGAAATGTTGCAAGCTTACCATGGCTAACGTGCACTGAGGTTTGTAGTTCATGTAAAAACTTGATCCAGTATCTAAGGCATCAGGTGTCTTCTCATGCTCCTGACTTTTCTTGATTACAAACATTCAAGAAAAGGAATTAGGTGCTGCTCTCTGCATGTATGTCTTTAGATGCCTCATTTCCTGGAGGCAAAGAAACTGCTGTTGACCTACACAGACTATGTGGCTTTCATCTACAAGGAGGTCTGTGGACTCTTTTTTTTTTTTGGTAGGAATTCACTGTCTTCATAATATTACATGAAATGAAATGTCTGTTTAAAAATCCAGTCTAATTTGCCATTGATTGAAATAGAGTCTGTGTATCACATGCTCTAACAATGAAAATATATTTCATACATCTTCAAAATTAACTCTTTTCGTACTTCTCCCAAATGTAATGAGGATGTAAATAAATCAGTATTTATTGGAGGCTGTCTGTACTCACAAGAACCTTTTTTTCTTTTTTGGCCTTAACGGTGGTGGTGGTGGTCTGTGCGTGTGTCTGTCTGTGTTTGTGCTGTCATGAATTCCATATATAGAGAGCTGCAAAACTGTCAGAGCATTTGAGAACACTTCCTCCTTCCACAGATGACCTAAGTCTGTCTGATTCCTTGCATTCTTATTAGGTGCCTCACATTAGCTTCTATTTCCAGAATTAGGGATCTAGCGCCATCTTATGGATTTCTTTGATATTGACAACTGATAGGCACTAACTACATAAAATAAGAAATGATGATGAAGTAACAGTACACTGTTATGGGTACCGCAACAGAGACAACCATTCTGACACAGTTTTTAGCCAATTGAAAGTCTTTATTACAGTCGTCTAACACTATACTCAGTTATGCATGTCTCTAGGTGTAGACTGAGTGTTCAGAACACAGTGCATTTGAAAGCAGAAATCATGTCCTGGCATCTTGATCAGCTGCTTCAGGGAGGGGATGGAAATTCATATGAGCAATCAATTTGAAAGATGGTAAGATAGGTGATTAGTTGAAGAGTGGGTTTGCATGAGTAGATAACTTAAAAATAGCTGTGTTAGCTAAGACATACTGACCTAGATTTCGAAGAATAGAGTTTGGGAAATGTCCATGGGACTCTCCATTAGGGAGTGGTTTCAGCAAGATGGACTGTTACTTACCTTGTCATAATACTTGTATGAGGAGACTGGCCTTTTTCTCCACATGCACCTACTATCATTGTATTGTGAACTAAGTCAGATTTATAGCAAGGGAACTAAGTGGCAATAAACTGATACACAGACCAAACTAAGCATTTCTTCCTTTTAGTTGATTTTCTCCATATCTTCAGAATTTTGGTGATTTGCTTATATATTTCTTTTAGCATGGTATAAGAATATATACATACATATAAACAGATCCTCACACACTTAGTTGTCTGGAGCTGTTTGGTTAAATAATCTTTCTGTGATATGTAGCTTACTCTTTGATATATTTTTTTCCAGTTTTATACAGCCTTCTCACTAGTGGAAAGTGTGCTCTATAGTACAAGTTTTTTCATATATAATGACAACTATCAGACTTTTTCCAAAAACTTAGCAAAGTAAATCAAAACTTCCCTCCAAATGCAAATATATTCTTGTATAATTTATATGCTTCAAAGCTGTCACTATTTTTACTGAGTAAATGCAGACTGCATTATGACATATCTCAAAGTTTAAGTTATTTGAGTATGTTTTCATTTAAATAACAAACACAAAATTTATTCTAGCTTCAGGAACCATTTGTGCCCCATAGGGACTCTTGAATCATTACTAAAATCACTACAGTATTTTCTACAGTGTATTAGATAGGGAGTAAGTTGAAAACAGATTGCAGCATTTGAGACAAAATCATTTCTTAGGTTACTTGAGTGTCATTTTGCCAACTTGGAAGGCTTACTCATTCTAAGTTATTAGACTATTTGGTTTAAATTCACTTACCAATATTCTAAGAATAGGCTATATCTTACTGATGATTATTCATGTTAATTTTGTCCTATAAAACTGTGGAGGACATTCTGTGAGATTTATTAGTACATAAAACATTGACCAATTTTGACTTTCATAAAAATATAAGACCATTATTTAATTCAAATATTTAAAGAATACTCTTGTTTAACTTGAGAATATCTCCCTAAATATTTACTGATTGCTTTTGTTATGTTTTCCAATGAAATCTACCTTTATTTTGATGCTGTGTTTTATTAGCACTATCATTCATGGACTATGTAACCTTCATGAGGCAATTACCATATAAAATGGAGCTTCACCTCTGCAAGGCAGCAAGAAATGTACAAAGGCTTTAAAAAGATATTTATTGTGGATTGAGACAAAGAAGGGTAAATTTGAAGCTTAGAAGCATCTTTAATGTTGACTCTTCAAAAAGATAAAATATTGGCAAGACAATAATGGTTACATAAACCATAATCATTTCACATAAAAGACAATATTATGTTCCATCGAAATACAATTGACAGTAATGCAGCAGTTTTGACTTTGGTTGGTGATGAATGATCATTTTTTGGCATAAATGCTTATGTCTCAAATTAAAATACCTATAGTGATTTGTATCTTGAATAATGTTTCTTTATAATTAGTGGTTACCTTGAGAGTTCTATGAAAACATTACTACATGTATAGCTTATTTTTGAACAGACTCTTTAATGAGTATGTCTATTTATGCTTAAGCATAAATACAAATTTGTAGGCCTAGATTTTGCAAAATGAACTTTAATAAGGGTTTTCAACCTTTCTTCAAACACCCTCGAGCCCATCATCCAATGGAAGGGGAGAAAAGATGGTAAATAGGACAAGGGAATGTGGACATGTTTAGAAGTAGTTCTTTGGGGGCAATTCCAATCTCTGTTCTCAGGATACCAGCATTCCAGTTTAGAAGGGTCAGGATACCACACATGAATTAGCAGTGGTGGCACAATCCAGCAGCAACAGCCAGGCCTCTACTGAATCATCACAGGTCAATGAGAGTGACCAGAACCAGCTAGGACACCAGGATGAGTTCAGTGCTATGCCTCTCAGCCAGCAGAGACCATTTTTAGAGTTCCGGTTCTCTCCTGAAGGTAGCTGAGGAGAAGGAGTATTGGCAGGGGCAAGACTCGGCCTTTTGAAAAATTAAGGTTGCTGTTTTTTATTATAATAGCATTTACTTATCTTTATTCTATGTCACTTTACAGTGGTAGCTGGCCTGCCTGTTTGAGTTCCTCTGAGGCCAGAAAGTGCAGCATCTCTAGCATTTAGCTCCTCATCATAAAACATTAAGTAAAGGATTAGTTGCTAGGGCTTTTTTCTCTCTTGCCCAGTAGCCTCACCTCTCCCTTTTCAGATAGGAGAAAGGTTTGAAACAATAAACTTTTATTGAAGCAGGAGAAAAGAGTCAGTTGCAGAAGAAAAAAACTTTTACATAAGCAAATATGAATAAATTCACATATATTTATATAGAATTTATGCACACATGCACATATCTTCATGCATTTCAGTTGAGCTTAGCTACATATTTATCTAATAATCTCATACTTACACACACACTCACTCACACACACATTCATTCTTACATATGCATATAGAGCAAAAGACCAAGTGCCAGTGCAGAAAGAAGGCACTAATTCTGAATGAAAAATGAGCTACAGTCTTTATTGGATAAAGAAAGAAAAAGCTTCTACCATTTAATTGCTAAATGAATTTAAAAAAAAAAGAAAAAAACGAAAAAAAAGAAAGAAAAAAAAAGCCTTTCCCTCTTTAATATGACTAAGAAGCCTACCTTGCTGTAAAGAAAAGACCTGTTCCATCCCATGGCAAGCAGAAGCCTGTCTAATTTTCCTGCTCTCTCTGCAGCTTCTTCTCTCTTCCTCATTCTCTGCATTTTCTCTAGTGCTCTCTTAATTTCTAAGTTCCCTTTTCATTTCTATGTCATTCTACTCTGTTGTTCTTTTCTTCCTCCTCCAAATGCTGCTCTCTTTTCTTGTTCTAGTGAAATAATGCACTGTAATAAGACAGTGTTATAAGTATAATAATAATATTAAGTGTAATAAAATAATTGTAATAATAATAATAAGTGTAATAATGCACTGTAATAAGACACTGTAATAAGACAGTGTTATCTGTCAATAGCTCAACAGGTTCATTGAGAGTTAAAAACCATAATTCCTGGGGATAGGGAAGGGATGAGGAAAGGGGATGACATCTGAAATGTAAATAGATAAAACATCCAATTAAAAACAAACAAACAAACAAAAAACCCTAATACTTGAGACTAAGTTATCACAGATTTTTTTGTAGATAAAGTCAATATTTTATCTTCTGTCTTTGTATCTACAATAAATCATTAGTTTCTTTTTATGACCCTTGGTTAATTGTTTTACAATCTCTTGGAATGTGTTCTAAGTTGTAAATGTCTGTTTTTTATCTCAGAAGCAATTAACTTGTGACACTTAAATACTAGCAGATAGCTCACTCATTGCAGTTTAGGGCTTTAATAGCAGTTGAATTACAAAGGGCTTAATAATTACTAGTATAATTTCAGGAATTTTTATAGGATCATCATTAAGAATTCAGAAATCACCTTGGAGTCTGAGTCTGTGCCCTGAGCAGACCTTGGGTGCTGGCTCAGCACCCAGTCCCACAACACTCAGAGGAAGCTCCACTATCAAGTGCTCTAACACTCCCAGGATAACAGGTGAGAAAGCCATAACATGTGCCCCAACACTCCAAGAAATGAAGACTGCCAGGATCTCAGGATCCAGGGACCCCTACCCAGGAAATGGTATGGGTTCCATCCTGTGTGAACCAGCATCTGGAGCAGACCTAGGGTGCTGGCTCTGCATCCACTATTAAAACACTCAGAAGGAGCCTGACTCACAGGTGCTCTGAAATGCCTAGGATCACAGGATCACAGAGAAAGCTCAACCGCCCAGGAGATTGGACACACCCAGGCCTGAATTAGGTTAGGAAGAATATTTTTCCATCAATATTCATAAGGAAGATTGGTCTGAAGATTTCTTTCTTTATTCTGTCTTTGTGTGGTTTAGGCATGAGTGTAATGGTTGCTTTATCGAACGAACTGGGTAGTGTTCCTTCTGTTTCTATTTTGTGGAATAATTTGAAGAGAATTGGTATTAGGTCTTCCTTGGAGGTCTGACACAATTCTCCACTAAAACCATCTGGTCCTGGGCTTTTTTGGTGCGGAGACTGTTAATGACTACTTCTGTTTCTTTAGGGGTTATGGGACTGTTTAGATGGTTTATCTGCTCCTGATTTAAAATTGGTACCTGGTATCTGTCTAGGAAATTGTCCATTTCATCCAGATTTTCCAGTTTTGTTGAGTATAGGCTTTTGTAGTAGGATCTGATTTTTTTTAAATTTCCACAGTTTTTGTTGTTATGTCTCCCTTTTCAGTTCTGATTTTATTAATTTGGATACTGTCTCTGTGTCCTCTGGTTAGTCTGGCTAAGGGTTCACTTATATTGTTGATTTTCTCAAAGAACTAGCTCCTGGTTTTGTTGATTCTTTGTACAGTTCTTTTTGTTTCTACTTGGTTGATTTCACCTCTGAGTTTGACTATTTCCTTCCATGTACTCTCTTTGAATGTATTTGCTTCTTTTTGTTCTAGAGGTTTCAGGTGTGCTGTCAAGCTGCTAGTGTATGCTCTCTCCAGTTTCTTTTTGTAGGCACTTAGAGCTATGAGTTTTCCTCTTAGCACTGCTTTTATTGCATCCAATAATTTTTAGTATGTTGTGTCTTCATTTTTTTAAATTCTAAAAAGTCTTTTATTTATTTATTTTTATTTTTATTTTTATTTTTTTTTGCTTCCTTGACCAGGTTATCTTAGGGAAGAACATTGTTCAGCTGCCATGTGTATGTGGGCTTTCTGTTGTTTTTTGTTGTTACTGAAGACCAGCCTTAGTTGGTGGTGATCTGATAGGATGCAAGGGATTATTTCAATCCTCTTGTATCACTTGAGGCTTGTTTTGTGACCAATTATATGGTCAGTTTAGGAGAAGGTACCATGAGGTGCTGAGGAAAAGATATATTCTTTTGTTTCAGGATGAAATGTTCTATAGATGTCTATCCAATCAAACTTATTCCCCGGCTATAAGATGCCTTGCTACCTGCTGTTTCTCCTGGCAATGTGGTTCTGACTAATCATGGCTTCCTCCTTCTCATATTCAGTCCTCTCTCCTTCCCTTCTCATCCTCTTCTGCCTCTCTACCTGCCCACATTCTCAAATCTCCAGTCCCAAATTTCTCCTCCACTCTCTCCTACTCAGTCCCAGCCTCTAGGCTTCATTGACCAGTTAATATGAGATCACCTGAGTACAGGATTGAGTGCTAGTCAGGGGCAATCTCCTCTGAGGAAGCAGATAAACATCAGAATACAAACAGCATCAGGACAACAAACAACAGAAAACTGAGCGATATATAAAGACTTTAGAGACTGTGACGGGGTCCTTGGATTAGTGACCTGCCCTTCCATGAAAAAATGGAACATATAGATTTGACCACCTAGCAGTGCATACCCAAGGAAATTAGGGTACAAAAATCTAGGAGATATAACTTGGGCTTCTAAAGGCACCCTAGTGGAAGCTGCAAAAGGAATTAATATAGAATTTGGAACAAAGTTTGAAAAGCATTGTAGAAATGGATTACTTGGATGATCTTCTTTTCCAACCTTTTTACTGGATATTTTATATATTTGCATTTCAAATGTTATCTCCTTTCCTGGTTTCCCCTCCTGGAAACTTATCTACCTTCCTGGAACCCCCCCTCTCTCCTCACTCCTCCCCTTGCCTCTATGAAGATGCTCCCCCTCCCACCCACCCACAACTGCCTCCTGCCCTGGTATTCCCTTACAATGGAGAATCCAGCCTTCACAGGAACAAGGGCTTCTCCTCTTATTGATGACTGAGGACAGGAGTGGAAGGTCAGCTGGGAAGATGGAGGGAGACAGTGGGGTGCAGAGAGAACAGGTTGGATTTAGGTGACATTGTGGGTTAGTGTAGAAACTTATTGCACTAGTAAATTCCTAGAATCTTGAGTGTGTCCTTTGTGAGGACTCATTCTAATGGAGAATACAGAGTCTGACCTGGTAATCCTGTGTAGTCAAGCAGGACTTCGGTGGTGGGAATGGGTTACATTCAGTTGTTTTCTGAGTAGGACAAATGGACATCCCTAAAGGAGTCAGCCTGATGGTAGGACAAAAAGTATAAGCACTGGGGTGGGGAGGTCTTGCACAAGCTATGTCTTATGTTACATAATATTCTTAAGAATACCATTTTCTACACTACTTACAAGGGGGAAATGGAAGACCTCTACAAGGTCAGGGGAAACTATCATACAATGGGGCACACTCAGGAGGATTCTAACGAAACAGTCCTGTACAAGGGGAACTCAGGGTATCTCAAAAACATTCCTGTCCAAGCCCACAGTGGCCTTGGGACTGATAACCACAGCCAAATGTGGTGGGAACAGTTGTGTTCACAAAATCTGAAGCAACTCCTCCCAAAGGCACTGGTCCCAGACCATTACAAGCTCTCCTAAGCATATTCCTGGTTTTAAAGAAGGATCTCTGTTTTAATCTTTCTACCTCAGGGCCTTAGGGAAAGCCCCCAAGGCCTAGGCCCCAGACTGTTGTTGGCTCTGTCAAGCATGTTCCCGGGTTTCAGAAGAAGCTGTCATTTTCCATACCTGTAGACTTCAGGGAAAGCCTACCTTGATGAGGCCAGCACTCAACACAACCGTGCTTTTTTACCATTACAAATAGTTGTCACTTGGTGTCATCTTGCCCATGTAGCAGAACTGTGCTTTTTTCAAGAAAAACAAACGTTTGTGGCACATCAGGCCATGATGTTGATTGTGACCATGTAATGCCACATTGAGCAGCTTGCAAGAGCTCTCTGTATGGGGGTGGGCCTAGTGACTCATTATAAATCAGGGTTGTTTCCTTTCTTATTGTTTGGAGCCATATTTCTGGACAATTCTGGTGATAGCACTCTAATCTCTAACAGGCCTGGTTGGCATACTACTTATCCGTGGGGTGTTTTACTGGCAGTCTTCCCTCAGCTAAATTCTATTTGGTGTGACTTAATATCTCCTAAGCACTAGTAAATCCTTCACATCTGCAGTTCAGCTCTTTTACACCAGAGTTTAATACTGTATTGCTACCTAACACATGAGATGGAACTTCCACAAAATTAACTCCAACTGTATCTTACACATTAATGTGAAGTGCTAGGGCAGAATAACAGAGTTTGGCATCCTGACAAGGATGTTTTTACACACAGGCCACTATGCAGATGCAGCCCCCCACAGTTAAGTTATTCAGAGGCTACTGCTGGGTCCAGGAGTGGTTAGAACCCCAAGGGACCATACTGATAGCAGCCAGTTCCCACCTACACCAGGGAAAGACTCACCAAACCAGCTCCTGCAGCTCAGGCCCCTGCACCTCCACACTGTTAGCAATGACCTTGTGCTCACCAAGCTGAAACTCAGGAGCTTGCCTGATTGCACCTCACAGCAGCAGGGATTAGAGCATAGCATAGGATGCCAAACCACTCAACCTGGCTCAGCAGCTAAGTGGAACCAGCCTCCTCCTGGCACCGGGAAGAACCTTCCTCCTCTTTGACTGGCAGATCTGTCTGACAAGTCTGATTGGCTAGTGTGTCTTGAGTGACATGAGCACCTCCTCTAGGGTTCAAGCTTGTTGGAGGTACAAGTTGAGTGCTTTGTGGCCCAGAATTTCTGCTGAGAGGCAGACCTTTTCTGAATCTTCAAGGATTGGACTTTCAGTAGCACTTTTGCCTGTCCTCCAAAGGCTTACCCATCTGTCTCCCACCTATGCCCATAGAGAACCCACCACTCCAGTTTGCACTGCCCAGCAGCCAGCTTCTCCTCTCTCTGACTATTGAGCTTGTGCTCACCACCTCCTGACACAGAAAAACATCTTGCCTCAGTGCAGGGTCATGCTGACCTCATATTCTGTGATGTTCTGTACTTTGTGATCTTTGTTAATCTTAAGAAATTTCACAATAATAAGCTCCACTTAGGACTAATCAGAATGCAGGTCAGTGAGAAGTGTTGTCTATCTAGCCAAAGTAGCTTGGGACAGAGGCGACTGCCAGGCAGCACTTCCTGCACATGCACATGAGCTCATTGGGGTTTTATTCTTTAGAAGCTGGTCATGAGAAATGTTCATTATCTTAGCTCAGCATCCTAATTCTGAGCTGTGGCCCTCTGATCAATGTATTAGGGTGTGCATTCAGTATCCCATCCCTGTCTGACTGAGATTGTGTTGTTTTGGGGGTAACTCTTGGACTCCAACAATTTGATTATATTATGTTTTCTTCTTTCAGTTTATTAACCATCCTGTGGTTTCTCGTGCAGGATTTCTCATTGATTACTGTAGGGATTTGATGGTGTAAGTTCCCTGTTTTGTTTGTTTGCTTGCTTTTGTATTTTTTGGTTTTGTTTTATTTTTTACCTGAACAATGTTTTATTGCCCTTTCAATTCTGAAGGATAGATTTCATGTATATAATATTTTTAGTTTGTAGCTGTTTTTCTCTCAAGATTTTGAATACTTTATCCTGCTCTCTTCTATTCTCTACTATAATGTTAATTTATGCTGAGAAAACTGACTTTATTCTAATGAAGATTCCCTTATGTTATGGCTTGATATAAAATGCTTACCCTATGACTATTCGTGATTGGATATTTGGAGCACAGTTGATGTTACTCTTTGGTGAAGTTGAACTTTTGGTAGGTGGGCCTAGATGGAAAAAAATGGTTCACAGAGACATAAGCCTTGAAGATTACAGTTCTTCTTTCTTTTTTTTTTTTTTTTTTTTTTTTTTTTTTTTTTTTTTTTTTTGGTTTGGTTTTTCGAGACAGGGTTTCTCTGTGTAGTCCTGGCTGTCCTGGAACTCACTCTGCAGACCAGGCTGGCCTCGAACTCTCGAACTCAGAGATCCGCCTGCCTCTGCCTCCCAAGTGCTGGGATTAAAGGCGTGCGCCACCACCGCCCGGCACAGTTCTTCTTTCATTCCCTCTCTTCTCCTCTGTCTTGCTTTCACTCTATTTTCTGTTCAGATCAATGTAACAAAGAACTGACACTGGCTCCACCAAAAATGGCTTATTAAATAACAAATTTTCAACATCACATTAATAAAATTTCCTATTTCTATTATTATCATCATCATCATCATCATCATCATCATCAAACATATATAACAATCACTAAGCAATAGCACTCCCTTTTGGAGCAGATCTCTGCAGACCCACGAAGATGTACTGTCTTGTAGTGGTGCTATATAGACAAATAGATGACTTCTTAAGTCTTAATGATGATCCTATAAGAATTCCTAAAATTATATCAATGATTATTTAGCTCTTTTATAGTGGGACTAGTATTAAGTCCCTTTCTGATCATCAAAACTACAGTGAGAACTCTGGCAGTCTCCCAAGTTTCATCAGTTAATTGCCCTTAGATAGTAACCAGACTTTCTCCTGCTCAGAGCACATTCCAATGAGGTTGTAAAACAATTAACCAAAGGTCACTCACGATTTATTATAGGTACTAGGACAGAAGACAAAATATTGCCTGGGTTTATCTATACAAAACTTCACTACAGTTTTAAACCTTCAATGAACCTGTGGAGCTAGACAGGTGATGAATGTTTAGCCAGATAATTACTCGTAATGGGTATGCATGTAAACATTCTCTGTTGTAAACTTCTATGTCAATTTATGATTTGAATTTTGGTGTGAACTTGTGATGAACTTTGTAACATGTGACCATGTACTCTGTAAGATGTATAAGTACTGAGGACAAAGAGATGAGAGTTACTTAGTTAGATATAGAGTTAGTTAGATATAGAATTAGAATAGAAGATAGAATAGAGATAGAATAGAGTTTTTCCCTTTTCCCAGATAGAAGTTTTCCTTTTTCCCCACTTAGGACCTTCCAGCTTTTCCCCTTAGATAGCTTTCATAGGAAACTTTTACACTTAGTAATAAACTATAATAACTTCTCTAAGTGTCTTTTCTTCCTGTGACTTCAAACTAGCAGGCATAAGTCAGAGCCCAGCAGATCCTGCTGAGACAGAACAAAGGCTGCATTGCCTAATCCTCTGCTGTTAGGCTACAGGTGTTAATCACCTAAGCCTGCAGTCTTTTAGCCTCAGAAGAAGTTTTTAGGACCTTTTAGAACTTATCATTGGCATTTCAGTACAGGTCAGGGAGCCAGAAAACCCTGAGACCCTCAGACTTTAAAGCCATAACCAGAGTCCTACTCTGTGCCCCTGCTGCTACCTTCTCCAGGCGGAAGGCTCCCGGCACATTTATTCACATCTAAAAACATTAAGTAGAAAGGGATATGTAGGGATGTATGTACTCATATGACACCTTCTCTAACTAGTTTCAATGAAAATATTTGAGGTGAAAGTAAGACAGGGTTTAATTTAGCTTTGGCAAGCCACGAATTCATTAGATAGCTGATCTGGGTCTTGGCACTATGATCTTCCTGACTTGTCTTTTGGGTTCTGAGATTAAAGGCATGCACCACCACAGGGAGCAGCATGTTGCCTTTCAACTTCCAAGTCTAATAATGGGTTACTGGAACAATCTTTCCCTTTCAATTTCTTTAAAGGAAAGGTGCCTGAAAGCACAGTATGACATTTTCTAGAAAGAACCAGAGCCAGGACTACTGAGTATTCTCTACCATCTTACTTTCCATTCCATTTCAATCACTGGACACAAATCATAATTACAGCCATCTTGTTGTGGTAAATACGATTAGGCTAACCTTAACCCTAACCCTAACCCCTTACCTGATCTATTTACACAAACAGACCTACACAAAATGATAGAAGGAAGAATCCAACCCAAGGAGATTACGTGATAGACATGAAAACACAGGTAGTAAATAGTCTCGTATTATCTGCAAAAGAAGGGAAAGCACACACACACCCCACCACCACCACCACCACCAGCAGTAGCAGCAGCAACAGCAGTAGCAGCAGCAGCATTAACAACAACAACAACAAAATACCAGGAGATAACAATCACCAGTCATTGACTCTCGCTATATGAATGACTTCAGGTGAGCTACAAAATCACACAGGTTAACAGAATGAATGCTAACACAATTTATCCTTCTATTGCATATAAGAGATATAGCTTGGATTGGAGAGATGGCTCAGTGGTTAAGAACACTGACTGTTCTTTCATAGGTCCTTTGTTCTATTCCCAGCAAGTACACGGTGGTTCACAACCATCTGTAATGGGGTCTGATGCCCTCTTGTGTGTCTGAAGAGAGCAATGGTGTACTCATATACATAAAATAAATAAATTATTTAAAAAATGATAAAAATTGTGGAACGAAAGAAAGAAATGTAGCTCAACATCAGGAATAAGCATTACTTCAGTGTAAAGGGTTGTATTCCAAGCGAATGGACCAAAGAAGCAAGCTGATATAGCCTTTTTAAAATAGATTTAAAAGAAATAATAATCAAAAGAATTGGAGAAAGATACTACATATTCCTCAAAAGGAAAAAAAATTACCAAAGATGACATTTCAATTTTTAACATCGATGCCTTAAACACATGGTCACAAACGTTGGGAAAAAAAAGTTTTAAAGCAAAAATCAGATGATAAGCTTCATACATTGTACTTGCAAATTTCAGTACTCCACTCTGACCAATGAATAAATTCTCCAGACCAAAATTAAACAGAGAAATACTTCAGCTAGCTCATAGAATGAACATGAATCCAGATCAAATTTGGAGAACATTCTATCGAAATATAAGAGAATATACCTTCTGCTTAGCACCTCATGAAACTTACTAGTAAGCTGACGATGGATTCACACACATTGCAAGTCTTAAATACATACAAGAAAAACAAGCTAGCACCATGTATCTTATCAGACCACTATGGATTACTGACCCGAACTGCGGGTCAAGTTATTCGTGGGGGTCGATGGGGACCTCACCTGAAAGGAACATGGTTGATAGAGAGAACGAGACCAAGCAAATGGCTACTTGTCAAGGTCTGCTTTAATGTGGAAGCGGCTTACAAGATATACTCTAGGCAAAGGAGGAAGGGGAACAAAGAACAGGATGGGGACTCTATCAACTATCCATAGATAAGCTCAGTCATCCGGAGGCGCATTCTGCAGTTTTTCCTGGAATGTCCAGGGGGAACAGTTCTCTAAGAACAGGAAATTCTTTCTTAGCTGAAGGTCAGATTCTCCCAAAAGAGACAGTTTCTCATTAAGGCAATTCATTAAGCAACTTTGTTAGCTGGAATGGTGGTCCAGGGTTGCCAACATCTCACCCTTCCCTGTACAATGAGAAGAGGGGTGGTCTAGGATGTCCCTGTCTTAGGCTAGTGATTGTGCCCCACGTCCATCTCCCAGGGAGGGGTGAGGCCCCTTTCTTAGGCTATGTGGGCTGCTCCCGTCCCCAGCACCACACACTCCTTTTTGGCTGCATTGGGTGTTGCCTCTGGGGAACAGACCCTACATTATTCCCGTCATTGGGGTGACTCACTGCCTCTCCCTGGGGTTGCCATGGAACATGGCAATCACCTACTCCCGTCATCGGGAATGTGCTGTCAGACACAAGACTCTACAGGAGACAATGGAGTTGTAATGGGGACTCTGGGGGCTGTTCACAAGTAGTCTCTGGAGGGCCACCATCAGCGGATTGGCAGTCATCCCCTGGTTCTTCTGGCGCCAGGCTATGGAAGTGGACAGAGACTGGCTTCCATGTAGCTGCATTGACCTGTTCCTAAATTTCTGAAAAACCCATGGCCCAAAAGAGATCAAAAGCAAAAATCCTATAAAAGGCCCTAATAGGGAGGGTAACAGGGTAGGAAGCCAAGGGGAAGCAGAAAACCAATTACTATACCAAGCTTCATCTCTATCTGCCTGTTTCTTTCTTCTAGGTTCTTACGAAATCTCTAAAAGGTATCTTGAACTAACCCAGTCTTATCCTTATAAAAGCAGCATTCTTCTTTTAAGGCCGCACAGAGCCCTCCTTCTTTAAAAAACAGGAGGTCTAGGCCGCAATGATTCTGAAGCACGGCCTCTGAGAGAGAAACTATAGAATCTTTAAGATCACTGAGGCCCTTCTGTAGGTCAGCAATATCTCTATCTACAGCCAAGCTTAACTGATGGAACTGTTGTTGAGAAGTAACCAGGGAGGCAATTCCTGTCCCGGCTCCAGCCGCACCAAGGCCTAGGAGCACCGCTAAGGTGATGGCAGCTATTGGTTCTCGTTTCACACGATCTGGGCTCCCCAGAATATCTGAGGGGTCATGTACCATGGGTGTAGGTTATAAAGACACAGCAAACCAGGAAGTTTGGGCAAGGGTCCTTTCTTAGGGCTGTCCCACTATTGAATGCTTATTGCCATAGACCATCCCATTGTCATAACCAGCTTCCAGGAAATGCCAGATGTTCTTTAAGTTCCTGGGGCCTGAGACCCGTGAACATCCTTTCTTAACCTTGCACTGACTAGGCTTTCAAGAACAGCAGGTAACTTCCTGGGTTCTCTTAAGATAGCAGGTAGTTTCCTGTGTTTGGCTCCCAGCATCTGCTCCCTTTTAACCATTTTAAATGAGGCAGGCCGGCGAATTCGGACATTAAGAAATCTCATTTCTCATCGGCAGATGAGTGGGCATTGACCAGAGGGGGAAAGTATTGACCTGATCCTCCCAGTATCATTTGTAGTGATGTCTTTTTGGGGAGGAGAGGGTTATTTGTCTCACGGCCACATAGGATATCAAGGGTCCTAGCTGGCTGCTTTGAGACACAAGAAATCAACACCAACATCTATGCAATCAGGTTTGCTTTTTGGGGGACTCAGAAGCAGACAATTTGGGTCCTCCCCCTGCAGTACCTCATCACGTACCCCTTGCAGGTACCCACATTGTGTTCCCACCATGCTGAACCAACGTGCATAGATCTGAGTTCTATGCAGCTCCTAAAGGAGTTATGTCATCGAAAGGCTCAGCCAAGCCTCTATCAGCTAAATCAAGTCTATGATAATGTACTTGTAGGGGCTTAGATGCCAAGGAGTCAATTTTTTGCTTTACCAAGACCATGAGTCTTTTAAAGGCCCAAGGGCTGAAAGTAAAAGGAGAAGGGGACTGACTACTGGACTCAGGATGAAATCAAGAATGGTGATAAGACAAGGAGAGGCAGAGAACCAGTTTTTCTTGTTCTCACTGTTTCTTTCACCATTCTAATCTCTCTCTGATCTTGGCCACACTATCTCTAACTGTTAGTGTAAGTCTGAACCCGGTCATATTCAGGGGCCAGCGACTCCTAAGTTGCAGGGACAACCACTCCCAGAATTCACCTATCTGGCTCACCTACACCTGGGAAGTTACACACGTCATCACCCACTTAAATAGTTGGGACCACCCCAACCTCTCTCTCTTCCTCTTCTCTTCACTCACCATCTTCCCGCTCCTCTCTCCCACTCCCTTCCCCAAATAAACCCCTTCCCTTTGAAGCAGATCGGATCGGCTTTTGTGTTGTCTGTCCAAACCGCGCTCGCGCTCGAATTCTAACACTAACTACCCCAGTGTGGTCACTATAAAAACAGCATTCCTCCTTGAGGGCAGCACAGCACTTTGGTGAAGGAAAAGCAGATGAGGGGATTTTTCCAGATTAGTAATGCCAATCTCTACCTGTTCCATGTCCTTGTCAATGGCCCATTGAAGTTCTAAGTAGTAAAAGTCTGGAGGTCAGCATCAGGATCAGAACCTCCAACAGCAATCGCCATGGGTGGCTCATTTTTATCTGGAAATGAAAAAAGAAAGGAATTCTCAGGGAGATCTCTCTTCCCTGGATCTCAATTGTTACCTGTTTTATCTACAATTGAGTCTGGCTTTATGGAGTTATCTGTCTGTTTCACCAATCTTTCTGGCAGCCATCTAGCCATGCCTTCTTTGGTATCAAACAGACATATGGATCCTCGGCCCCATATGAGAACTGAATCTAGGCCATTCTATTTAAAGGTAGGATGGTCCTTCCACATAACCGTGGCATAGTTTTTATTGGTCTCAGGGTGCCAGAGGCAATTGGCAGCAGATTTGCCATGAGCGTCCAGATTTAGAAAATTGAAAACAACAAGGCATGATGAAGAAAATTTCTAGGGGACCTCTTCTGGGGGATATATTTCCCACTCTTTTGTTTTTTAAAAGCCAATTTTTTAGAGTTCCTTCAAAACCAGGGCAAAAGCACCTATAGCTGGTCCTTCCACACTCAGAGTTATGAAAATATTAAAGTTCCACGTTACCTGTTTCACAATGCCTTCTCCTCAAGGATTATAAGAAATCTCATTAACATGGTCAATATCCAGTTGTCAGCAAAACATCTCAAATGTCCGACTGCAATAGCCAGTTCCATATTCTCTCTTAATCTTATATGGAACACCAAGCATAGAAAGATAATGTAGGCAATATCTAATTACACTTTTAGTTGCTTCTCCTGCTAAGGCAGTTGCAACTAGAAAGCCTAAAAAGATGTCAAGTCACATGTACATGTTTTTAAAATAAAGCTGTATTTGTAAAATTTGAGAATTAGCAATATCTAAAAAAGGAACAATTTTAAACAATTATAAACCATGGGCTATATACTAGCTATGAGTATACAAATTTAAAGCTTGATTTTTCAGCATTTCAAGCAGTGGCTACAGCATGTAATTTAATTATTTGTGCTGAAGCAGGGGGAAACTTAAGAAAATTAACATGTGATCCAATTATATATACTGTCTTCCCATTAGGTGAGTTGTCTGTAGATATTTTCTGCCTTTGAATATTTTCTGGAGCAACAAGTACTCCCTCAAAATTTAAAGCTTGGTGTATGAGCACGAAGGTTTGCATTAAAACTCCTTCAGAGAGATCAACTAATAAAATACCATACAATGAATAATGTACACTGGAACATTCAAACTCTTAACTTCTTGTAAGGCTACTAGCCATTCCTTGAGGCAAAACTTTCTAGTGATATCGCTTCATGGACTCTCAAAAATTACAAGTATACTCAATGAATGCAAACCTCTTACCTTCACTAGGATGTAAAGGAACAGTATAAAAACTCTCTTTTAAATCTATAATAATTCTATATGCATTTCCTGGAATGGCAGCTGGAGTAGGCAAGTCGGTTTGTAATTCCCCACAAGTTTTATAAATCTTAAATTTGAACTTTGTTTTGGATTATTGGAATAACCAGTTTCTTGTAGCAGGCACAGCTAGGCCATGGAGGGAAGCAGGCATAATTTTAATTTCTCCAGCATAATCATTAAAAAGCTCCTGGACCATAAATTGTCTCTTGTAAATGTCCTTGGGTCTGAGGCTGACCTTTCCTCCCCAAGGAAGAAGCAAAGGAATAAAACAAATTCAGTAAAACACCTTTCTAAAGGCTAGTCAGAGTGACCATGACAAAAGGAATGTCACACCAGCTTCTGCTGAGCCCACTCTGAGCTTTGTCTTAACTCAAATGTGAAAGTTCTTAGTCTGGGCCTATTTCTTGAGGCCTGGCCCAACGATTATCCTTCCTGCACTGAGGACAGATTCCAGGGGAATGATTCTTCTGTCTGTCTATGCCTCTATTTTTTTGGACAGTCTCTCCTAAAATGATCTATGTCCCCATACCTAGAACATTCCTTATCACCTCAGTGCTGTGAAAGCATGGCTTGGACTGTAGTTAGCATTCTCATAAGCCAATTGTGTAAAAGAAACTCCTGCCTGAGGGTCTCTAAAAATACTACCTGTCCTTTTAGCAGCCTATCTACAATTTTCTGAAGTATTTCAACAGGGCCTTATTTGATCCCAGATAAAACTTACACTGAAAACTCCTTTTCAATCTTGGGGGTGAAATTTTCCTCTACCACTGTATCTAATAACGCTGGGAAAAGTGGCAGGAGGGCTGTACTGTGCTACAGCTGGTTTTTACTCTTTTATTACTCTTGCAATCATCTCCACCTCTATCCTCTTCATAACCATAAACATGAGTGAGTCAAAACTTCTAGAGCTCACGATTGAACTGCCAACTGCAGCCACTGGAACACTGGAAAATTAACTATATTTTTAAGTTTCTTTTGCAATATTAGAGTGTAACCATAATTTTGAGAAACAAAACCAATTTTTAACAATGCAAACAATCCATTTTCTCTAAAATTAACTCTAAATGCATTACTTTCATGTTACAAAGTTGGCTGTCAGTTCCTATACATGAATGCATGATAGTGCAGCTTTTAAAATATCTCTTAAAGAGACATTGTTTTAAATCCTATCTCTATGCATCTGGTTTCTGAATGACTCCAAGCTCAGTTACCAGTTTTAAGCCAACTTTCTTTTACCAAGGTTGCAAAGTTTTAATCATACCAAATAACTTATAGGGAAATAATCTATAACCAAGACATGCAGAACATTTTTATACTTTTACAACCAGTCAGAAACAAAAATGAAGTAAATGCACATCTTATATATTTTATCCAAACAAAATTTTCTTACTTTTTCTAGCTGTAATTTCAAGAGAAAAGCACCTTGTCAACCTGCTGAACCCAATAATCATAGTCACAGATTTTTCTAGGAGAAACGAACCATCAACTCCTTGCCATAGAAGCCAAAAAAAACCTGCCTGCTCCTTTAAGAGAAGCTTTTACATCATTGAGACCGTGGTAGGGCTTTTCCAGCTATGGTACACTCCTAAACACAGGTGCAGGGCTCCAAAGGCCAATTGAAACTGCGTTTTATTTTTACTTTCTCTCTCTCTCTCTCTCTCTCTCTCTCTCTCTCTCTCTCTCTCTCTCTCAACTAGTTAAAAGATGAATCAAGCGCTGAACAACCAGAAGATAAAGTTTTAACCATTTTTCTTTTAAACATGAAACACGGACCAACATTTAAGCAACGAAACAAATACACAGACAATTGACACACATTGGACAGATTGGAGCTCCAAGGACAGACAACAGACAGAGAAAGCAGGACAGAGGATCTCTCCCATATGAGCCAGAAAGAATGCAGGATGTCTCCTGATTTTTTCCTGCTCCCAGGAGGGCTCTAAAATAGCCTTTTCCTTTTCTTTTGTTAACATGGCCGGAGAGCGGACATCTGCTTTAGCCCTTTCTCTCCCTCCTCTTCAAGGTTCAACCTTTTTATTTCCTCCTTAGGAGGTGGAGCATTTTTTCCTCAATAGTCTCCTCTTGGGAAACATCACCAATGAAATTATTTCTCATCAACAAAATTTTATTAAATCCTTCTTTTTTACCCTGACTCCTCTCTCCCTGAATGAGGCCTTAAGGCCTTTAATAAATTTCTCTTCCTTAATTTGCTCTTGTTAATTAGACGGCAATGACTTACCTCATCTCTGGGCTCCCACAGGCGATGGGGGTCTTCGGTGACTCAATAATAGTTTTTCAGCCGACTTCACTTCTGCTGACTCCGCCCAATGAGGGTCCATACTTCTTGATTCACATCAGGCAAGACCTGTCCCGACCCAATGAGGGTCCGTACCTCTTGCCTCACATCAGGCAAGACCTGTCCCAAACCGCGGGTCCAGTTATTCGTGGGGGTCGATGGGGACCTCACCTGAAAGGAACATGGTTGATAGAGAGAACAAGACCAAGCAAATGGCTACTTGTCAAGGTCTGCTTTAATGTGGAAGCGGCTTACAAGATATACTCTAGGCAAAGGAGGAAGGGGAACAAAGAACAGGATGGGGACTCTATCAACTATCCATAGATAAGGTCAGTCATCCGGAGGCGCATTCTGCAGTTTTTCCTGGAATGTCCAGGGGCAACAGTTCTCTAAGAACAGGAAATTCTTTCTTAGCTGAAGGTCAGATTCTCCCAAAAGAGACAGTTTCTCATTAAGGCAATTCATTAAGCAACTTTGTTAGCTGGAATGGTGGTTCAGGGTCACCAAGAGATTACAGCTGGATATCAACAAAACCAGAAAGAACACAAAGCTTACAAACTCACGGAAGCTCCGCACCTCACTACTGAGTGAAAAATAGGTTAAGACAGAAATAAAGGAAGGAATTAGAGACTTTCTAGAAGTCAATGCAAATGAACATGCGACATGCATAATCTTAAGGAGTATAAAGAAAATGAAACTGGTTCTAAGATGAAAGTTCATAGCACAAAATCCCTACATGAAAAAATTGGAGAGCTCTCACACTGGCAATTTAACAGCATGCTTTGAAGTCTAGAACAGAAAGAAGTGAGTGAGCAATGAAGAAAAGAAGCAGACATGAAGATATTATTAAATTGGGAGGCAAAATCCATAAAATAGAAAGACAAGCATACATGGAGTATGTCCTTTGAGCCTTTTATTAGACAAAATAGAAACACTTATTAAAAGATAGAGAATATCCAAATTAATGAACTCTAAAATGAAAATGGTGGCAAAATGTGCCCTTCCTCCAGCCTTGAGCAGGCCCAAGACCTGTTTACCACAAGAGACCAGATAATAGGACCTAGGTGAAACTAACCACCTTGGCTGCAAATCAATAGACACCTAGGTGGAGTCACCCACCTTGGCTGCACTTAGATCCTGATACAGGAACTTGAAAGAACTGCCCCTGGACTTGCCTTGAGACATCTCTGGCCGTGACCCTTGACCAAGAATGGATTATCCCACCCATCTCGCCTGACTGAAACTAGGAAGGGTTTGGGGGGGGGTCTTTCCCTTCAAATTGAAAGCTTAACATTAAACCATCGAGCCTTGATCAGAGAATTTTGTCTTGGCTTCATCTTTTCTCACTCTCCATCCCCCTTTAGTTCCCAGCCCTCTTTCCAGGTGAACCCGTTCGATTCGTGGCCGAAGGCGGCTACAGCAAAATAACAGACAATGAAGAAAACCAGAGAATGGTAAAGATAAGAATGGTTTTAAAATGCCTGTACTCCATCGAGTTGGAAATTCTAAAAGAAATGGATAATCTCCTCAATAGCTTCCACTTACCCAAGTTAAATCAAACTAAGGTAAATAACCTAGACCTAAGCACCTAGAAAAAGAAAAGTCATTACAAGTCTGCCAACAAATAGAGGCCAGGGCCATGAGTTTTAGGGTAGAATCCTACGAGACTTCCAAAGATGAGTTCATGAAAATACTCCTCAAAGTATTCAACAATACAGAAAAAGAAGAAACCTTAGCTGATTGTATTTTGTGAACCCATGCTTACTCAAATATCCAATCAATAGAAAGACTCAGCTACAAAGAAATAAACAAAAAGGGAGAGAGAGAGAGACAGAGAGAATTAGAGACTAATTTCCCTTAATACCACATATCCAAAATACATAATAAAACACCAAAAGATCATCCTCCATGATCAATGAGGTGGGCTTCATTAAAGAGATCCAGAAATGGTTTAACATAATGTGCTTAATGTGTAAGAAATAAAAAAAAGTAGTGATCTCATTAGATGATGAATAACTCTCTGACAATATTTAATCTCACTTTATGATAATGTTCTTGGAGTGATTAAGGATACAAGGAACATACCTAAACATAATACTGCCACTTTACTGCAAACCTATAGCCAACATTAAATTAAATGGAGAGACATTCATATCAATTCCACTAATTCAAAAAGAAGACAAGGAGATCCATTCTCTCCACATCTATTTAAAATACTAGCTAAAATTTTAGCAAGAGCAATAAAATGGAAGAAGATGAAGGTAATATAGACTAGAAAGGAGGAAGTAAAATTATCTTTATTTGCAGACGATACGATAGTATGCATTAGTGGACCAAAACTTCCCAACTACAATTCCTAGAGCTGATAAACCCTTTCAGCAAAGTTGCTGGTTACAAGATTAACTAAAAAAACAAAAACCAGTGGCCTTCGTATGTACAAATGAGTTTGCAAGTGCAAACAAAATAGAAAGACATCATAAATCTTGAATCAATTGTTGATACTTGTCACATTTTTTTCCTCATAATAAATAACCTTGAGTAACTCAGTGTGTGTTGGGTAAGATCATACAAATTATTTCTCGTCACAGAAAACTTTTGGTATTCTTAAAGGTCCTCAAAGACTACTGTGATACACAAAGTCTTTAATAGATTGATTTCATGCTAAAGAGTTTACTCTTATATAAAAAGATACCAGAGAGTACAAAACTTTAGCACATTGACTGTTTATGGGGTTCCTCTCCATTATGACTTTATCTCATGGTTTCTAAGACAACTGCCACATGCATAGGCTTTACCACATTGCTCATTCATAGTGTTTCTCTCCAGGATGTATTCTTTTATGTTCATAGATGACTGTGTTATGAAAAGGTTTTATCTCACTGATTACATTTGTAAGATATGTCTTCAATATGTGTTCTGTCATATATTCAAATATGTCTATAATATACAAATGTTGGGAAGAAGCAAAAGAAACTTGCCCTAAGGATTGCCTTTTTGTTACCAACCTCCATTTAATCAGAAACTGAAACTAAGTTTAAGTTCCAAGTCATAGGGACCCTGTGTACTTGAAAATATCTGGCCAGCTTTCATCATTCATGGTTTGTTCCCTAAAGCATAACAACTGTCCATAATCATAATTTCTGTTATTCTTGTTTTATTCCTCAAAATATAATGCATGTTTCTAACCACAAAGGAACAAATGGCTATGATAGTGTAGACCATAAAAGCGACATTCTGTATCATTTGACCTAAAGTAACAACAGAAAAAAAAAAACGTGACTGGGAGAAAAATGTAACTGTAACTTGGCAGAGGACTTTGTTGTTTTGACTTTTGGAAGCTATATAACTTTGTGGTTCAGGGTAGGGGTGAGGCTGGGGTACTGCAGCTAAGCTTCTGAGTATAATTTTGTGGCCCTGATTTACCAGCAGTGACTTGATTACAATAACCTCTTATCATTGCCTTGTCCTCTGTTTGAGTTGTGTTGGATCTCAGTGGACCCCATAACATAAAGGCTTAACCCCAGTATGTAACCATTGACCAGTATGAATAGTTTCATAATGATGAAGACTTTAGAGGTGTGAAAATGCTCCATTATACTAAACACACTCATAAGGTTGTTCTCTAGCACACATTCTTTCATGATAATGAAGACTAGAGAATTGTGCGAAGGCTTGACTGTATTAAAGACACTCACAGGGTTTCTGTCTTAGTGTTTCGATTGCTATGAAGGGAAATCATGAACAAGACAACTCCTATAAAAGCAACAATTTAATTGGGACTGGCTTACAGTTTCAGAGATCTAGTGCTTTTTCATCATAGCAGGAAGCATGGCAGGCATGCCAGAAAACATGATGCTGTTGAAGAAGATGACAGTTCTGCATCTTGATCCAAAGGCATCCAGGAAGAGACTCTCTGCCAGGGAGCAGGTAGGAGGGCCCATTCTGCACTGGGTGGAACTTCAAAGCCCACCACCACAGTGATCCACTTCCTCCAACAAGGCCACATCTCATAATAACTTCCTCTCACTTCCTGAGCCAAGCATATTGATACTACCACATTCCACTGCCTGGCCCCATATGATTGTGCAAACACATGAGTGTATGGAGACCATATTTTAAAATAGCATAATACAAAATATGTGAGATTCAAATTGAAAAGTCCCCATCATCTATAGCAGTGTCATAAATGTTAAAAGTCCAAAGTTCAAAGTCTCTTCTGAGATCATTCCAATCATGTAACTATAATCCCCTATACTTTCCAAAACAAATAGCACATCATATCCACCCAAATTCACAGGATATATTTCACCATTCCTAAATGCCATTGTGAGGAAATACGGACCAAAAGGAGACCAAAAGCAAGCAAGGCAATCTCCAAACTCTGTATCTCCATGTCTGGATGTCAAAGCGTTCTTCAGATCTCCAACTTCTTTCTGCCATGCTCACTGCAGCACAATTCTTTCTCTTTGGCTGATTTTATTTCCTGAAAGGAGTTTTCCTGAGAAGGTATCCCATAGCCCTGGAATCTAAAAATCTTGGGGTCTCCAAAGTAACTTTAAAGTTACAACTTCTTGTTCCAGTATCTGGGATCCACAGATGATCTGCGCTCCTCAAAAGAAAGAAGTTGGGTCACTTCTCCAGCTCTTCCTTCTATAGCACAGAAGGTTCTGCTTGACTCCACTCAACTGTTGCTGCTGTTCTTTTTGCTCATCCCATGGTACTGGCATATTCAATATATCAGGTTCTTCTGTGACAAACAGTCTTCACTACGTTCCTCTCATATGCTCCCTTCACGGTGCCAAGCCTTAGCTGCACTGCATGAAATATTTGTGCCTTAAAACCAGTGCCACCTGGGTGAGTCTTACACAGGACCAAGTCAAGCTGCACCACAAGGTACAACCTTGGCTACCTCAAGAATACAACTTCTTTCTCCTCTCAGAAAACACTTACCAGAAGTTTTGTCCTCAGTGGTGCTGATTTTTTCTTCATTCCCACTAATTTTTTAACTACAGCTAACCAGCATCAGTTGTCTCAGTAGTCCCCTCTATTCTTACCTCTAAAGCCAGAGCCTCAGGGACATAGCTCCTGAGTTCCTCTGTTTCCTGGAGCTGGAACATGGCCCCTTCTATTACATTATCACTAGCTTTCTATTTTTCAACAACTTCACTGCCTAAGCTTGGCTGTCCTTGAACTTGCTCTGTAGATCAGCCTTGAACTCAGTGATCTGCATGGCTCTGTCTCCTGAATGCTGGGATAAAAGATGTGCAACACTTTGCCTGTACCTAAGCTTTTCTTTACCTAAAACTTGTTCTGTACCAGGATGACTTGAATTAGAAATCTGCTTGATGCTCATCTCCTGGGATTTAAGGCATATACCACCATGCCTGTATTTAAGTATTTTATTTTAGATCTTAAAATAAGAACCCAGAATAGAATAGTAATCACAATCCATCAGTTGTCAATTTCACACATACTGATAACTCTTGCATCAACATGAAAACAATAACCAGGTAATAATAATGCCTAACATTACACAGCTCTCCTTCGTACAACTTCACATGAATAAGTTTAGGTGGATGGAATCTTGCCCTAATGTCACCATTCCTCTAATACCATTTAATAACATTGATCACAGGATTTAGCTTCATTCAACTTCCTGGTGAGGCTTTTCTCTTTTGACCTAACAGTTAATATTTTTTTCTTTCTAAGATTACTATGCTTGCTCAAAACAATCATCATGAGACTAAACCTAGGTCAAAGCCTTTGCTGGCTTCACTGAGACTTCCTTTGTTAATGCAATTAACATCAACCTCTTTGCCTTATCTTCAAGGACACTCTACAGACAAGGGCAAAAGGCAGCAACATTCTTCAGCAAAACATCATAAAAACTATGTACAAAGTTCAAATCACCCTTAGTACATATGTGTTTCATATTCCTACTAGGATGGCCCATTAAGTTCCACTTAGTGCATATACAAATCCAAAGTCTAAAAATCCACATTGCTCCATAAAACAAAAAAACATGGTCAGGCCTATCATAGCAATATTTAAGTTTGGGGCAGCAACTTCGGTCTTAGATAGAATTTCCATTGCTAAGAAGAGACATTGTAACCAAGGCAATTGTGTTAAAAGCAAATATTTAATTGGGCCTTTCTTAGCAGGAAGAATGTCAGCATGCAGGCAGGCATGATGCTGGAAAAGGGGCTGAGAGTACTGTATCTTCATGAGAAAGCAACCAGGAAGAGACTGTCGTCCAGCCAAGGTGTAGGAGGGTCTGTTTTGTACTGGCATGAGCTCTAAGTATCACCTCACCACCATAGTAATTCAATTCCTTCAAAAAGGTAACATCTACTCCCACAAGGCACATCTCTTAGTATTGCCACTTTTTAGGGTCAAGAATATTTAAATCATCAGTTTATTTCTACATAAATTCTTTCATGCTTTTAAAAATAATTAGGACATGCAGAGTCTTTAACATGTTGATTAATTTTAGAAGGTTTCTCTCTCATGTTTGTTCATTTCTAGATTCAGAAACCACTGTGGCATGTAAACAGTTTCCTAACTTTAGTACAATCAAAAGGTTTCTGCCTAGTATGTGATCTTTTATGTCTTTGGAGACTATAGTGATATGCACAGGCTTTTTCACATTCATTACATTCATAAGGTTTCTCTAAAGCACGTGTTCCTGTAAGTGTTTGGAGACTACAGTGACATGCAAAGGCTTTACCACAGTCATGACAATAATAGGGCTTCTCTCCACTATGTGCTCATTAAAGTACTTGGAGATGACTGTGATATGCAAGGGCTTTATCACATTGACTACATTCATAAAATTTCTCTCCTGCAGGTTTTCTTTTGTGTATCCAGAGATGACTGTGTCCTGGAAAGGCTTTACCTCATTCACTTCATTCATTTTCTCTACAGTATGTGTTCTTTTATGTATTGGGCAGTGACTGTGACATGCAAGGGCTTAACACCTTGATTACACTGAGTTACTCTCTTGAACGTGTTCTATGATGTAGTTGCAGAGAAAAGTGAATTACCAAGGTTTTACAACACTGATTACATTAATAAGGGTTCTCTCCAGTGTGATTTCTTATCTGCATGTGCAAAGAATTATAACATGCAAAGGCTTTAGCACATTGATCACATTCATGTGGTTTCTCTCTCGTATGTGATCTCTTATGTCACTGCAGATGACTGTGACTTGCAAATGCTTTACAACACTGATTATATTCATAAGGATTCTCTCCTGTATGCGTTCTTTTATAATACTGGAGACTATAAAGTTGTAAAAAGTCTTTACCACATTGATTACATTTATGAAGTTTCTTCCAGTATGGGATCATTTATGTTTTTGAGATTAGTGGGACATGCAAAGGCTGTAGCACATTGATTACATTCATAAAGCTTCCCTCAAATATCAGTTCTTTCATGTTTTTTGGAGACAAGAACTTTGTGAAAAAGGCTTTTACCACATTTATTATATTCATAAAGTTCCTTTCCAGTATGTGTTCTTATATGTCTTTGTAGATGACTGTGCCATCCAAAAGCTTTACCACAGTAACACATTGATTACATTCATAGTTTCTCTTCAGTATGTGTTCTGATATGTCTTTGTAGATGACTGTGCAATCCAAAAGCTTTACCACATTGATTACATTCGTAAGGTTTCTCTCCAGTATGTATTCTCTTATGACATTGGAGTCTACTGTGACATGAAAAGGATTTACCACATTCATTACACTCATAAAGATTCTCTCCTGTATGGGTTCCTCTATGATACTGGAGATGACTGGATCTTGCAAAGGCTTTACCACATTGATTACATTCCTAGGGTTTTTCTCCAGTATGTGTTATTTTATGCTTTCGGAGACTACTGTGTTGTGAAAAGGCTTTACCACATTGAATACATTCATAAGGTTTCTCTCCAGTGTGTGTTCTCTTATGATATTGGAGACTACTGTGACATGTAAAGGCTTTACTGTCCCGCGCAACCTCCCGCCAGCAGGAAAGACGCGGCACACTCAGGATCCTTCTGCAGTATAAGCTTTAATGCATCTTGAGAGGGAGAGCATAAGCTTCACAAACGAGGAGGGACCCCAAGGGCCTAAAACCCTTCCCTTATATAGAGAGCTAAGCTCGCCTGGGACGTGGCAGTCTCTGATGGGCTCCTGTTGCCTCAGGCCACATGACGTGTTCCAACTGTCAGATTAATCAAGGTGGGAAAACCTTCCAGTGCATGCGCACAGACTTGTTAATGGCAATGATGTGATAAGGATAGCTTCCCACACTTTACCACATTGATTACATTCATAAGGTTTCTCTCCAGTGTGTGTTCTCTTATGACATTGGAGATTACTGTGAGATGAAAAGGCTTTCCCACATTGATTACATTCATAGGGTTTTTCTCCAGTATGTGTTCTTTGATGTTTTCGGAGATCACTGTGAGATGAAAAGGCTTTCCCACATTGATTACATTCATAGGGTTTTTCTCCAGTATGTGTTCTTTGATGTCTTTGGAGATGACTGTGAAATGAAAAGGCTTTCCCACATTGATTACATTCATAGGGTTTTTCTCCAGTATGTGTTCTTTGATGTCTTTGGAGATGACTGTGAGATGAAAAGGCTTTCCCACATTGATTACATTCATAGGGTTTTTCTCCAGTATGTGTTATTTTATGCTTTTGGAGACTACTGTGATATGAAAAGACTTTACCACATTGAATACATTCAAAAGGTTTCCATCCAGTGTGTGTCCTTTTATGATATTCCACAGTTCTCTCTTCTGAATAGGCTTTACCACATTGATTACATTCATATGGTTTTTCCCCACTGTGACTTCTTGCATGCCTGCAACGATAATTGGCACATGTGAAAGCTTAGACAAATTCATTACACTGATCAATCATTTTACCCATATGAATTAATGTTATAGTTTAGTTTAATATTAAAAAGGGAACCAGATCATAAGGTTTATCACTTTATATGTTCATGGTGTTCTCCCCCACTATGGGTTGTTTTCCCTCTTTGAAAATTCCTGTGATGATAACAACATTTATTACATGGCTTATATTTCTAACATCCCTTTTCTATATGAGATTTCTATATGATAGATTTCACATATCTGAAGTAAAATGGAATGATGCAGAGCTGTATAACACTGGCTGAATTTATAATTTTTCTGTAGTGTGAATCACAATACAGTTGCACCAGGAGCCAGGAAAAATAGAAGAACTTCAATATTTCTAGTACTCACAGGGATTTTCTGCAGTATGATTTTTGGGTTGTTTCCAGTAACCTCAGAAAACCAATTAACTGCAAACGTCTATACTATTACAAGAGCCTCCCAAAGGGAGAATACTACATTTCTTCTCATTGTCCTAGAATAGAAAAAGGTATGTGGCTCCTTTAAGTATCCCTATGCTCACATGGTTTTATCCATTCTGACACTTGATATACCAATGATAAGAAGAAAAAAAATGAAATGTTTCCGCATTGAATTCACACCATTTGATTTTCAGTTCCTTGTAGACTTGCTGTATGTAGATTAAGGTTTCTGCATGACAATGTTCTTTAATTTCATAAACTGACCGCTCATAAACTTAGCAATGGCACTACAAGAATATGAGTACTACCAAATTTGTTATGGACTATTTGCTTATTAGAAGGTTTTGGATACATATTTACCACTATTCAATGTGCAACATCTGAATATTATGAGATTATACAGAGCAGAATCCACAGCATAGATCTAATGGAGATACAAATCAAATAAAGATATCTCTTAAGGCACGGTTTCTTTGTCAGCTTTCTTAAAAGAATGCCTTGCAAACACAAATCAGAAAACTGACAGTGAGGTACATGGTTTTGTGAGAATATTACCATCATAGCTACATTTAAAGGACTGATATTTTACATACTTGCTTTCCTGTAGAGCTTGCAGAACATATTAAAATTTCCTCACAGGCATATTTGTAACAGCTGAAACATTAAAATTACCTTTCATGCCTTCCAGAACTTTGACGTTGTTCTTCAATATGATGGTCTTCCCAACTGTAACCTAAAACACAGTACCAGAAAATGAATAATACAATATTGGTAATTAGGCAAAATTCAAATTACTGTGAATTTTGACAGCACTGAACTTGATTTATTCAGCTCAATCTTCCTTGTTCTCAATTGAAATAACAGAGGATCATCAATAACCAAGAATCATAGATCCTTTATTTTGAAAAGCAAAAGAAAACTTGTAGTCTTACCTGTAGCAGCAAGGTTCCAGTAGGTCTCCAGCATCACATCTTTGTAGAGATTCTTTTGGGAAGGATCCAGCAAATTCCACTCTTCTTCAGTGATGTTCACATGCACATCATCATAAGTCACTGCATCCTAAAATATCCCATACATGTGTATAACACAAAGCATGATTGTGACACTACTGTAAGTAAATGTATACTTCATAGACAATATAATACTATAATTCTGATGCTTCCTCCACTTATTTCCTGAAACATAAGCTATAATCTGATCATTCTGCCATTTTAGAAGGAAACTGAATTATAAGTTTCACCTATGTTGCTTCTGATCCCTTTGAATAGGATATAGCCTTGCAACACACATGGCAAGTGAGTGGGATAAGCAGGGGGAAACAGATCAACAGTACTGAGCAAACATTTGAAAAACTGTATGAATAATTACTAACTACAAAAATGATGGGCAAGCTGCCTGTATTTGCTCATGCCTTTAATCTCAGAGGTACAGGAAGGTGGATATCTTTGAGCTGTATGCTGGCATGGGCTATGTGATGTGTTGCAAGACAGCAAAAGTTACATATTAAGACCCTAACTCTCCTGTAAAAATCAACCAAGGAAACAAAAAGGATGGAGAGAACTCATGGTTCTTTATTGAATTTCCTACAAAGAATTATACATACATTCACTTCAGTTCTGTATTCATCTTGCAAAACCATGAAGTGAACCAGTTTAAACCAGCAATATTAAATTTTACTAGAAGGGAATGAATGTTTAAAGAGTTAAAAATGGACAGATGAAAATATTAGTAATGTATATGTTGATCAGAAATAAAAAACATAGGGCAGGAAAGATAGTTCAGGAGAGGAAAGCTCTTGCTGGTCTTCTACATACTGGTAGTCAATTTCTAGTATTTACATGAGGATCAACAACTACCCATTACTTCTAGATCAAGAGGACTGAGGCCATCTTCTGACAACAGTAAAGATGAGGCACACATGATATTCATATTCATGCACACAGGAAAAATACATTTACTCAAAAATTTCAGAAAAACACAAGAGTTAGGCAGAACAACATACACCTGGAATCCAATGACTGTGAAGTCTCAGGTAGTATTGATATCATGAACATATGCCACCCAGAGAAATGGAATATAATCTATGTATTTGTCTAAATTTTAAAATTAAAGATGTGGATGAAAAGGTGTACAGAGCATGTGCTTATTTTACAAAAACATGTCGGGTGGCTTATGTGGTTTCTATATCTACTATCAGCACAGGAAGGGCTTCACAGACAAATTTTGTCTTGAAAACAAAAAAACAAAATATATAAAGTTAAAAATATAAAACCACCAGGCTTGCAAAATATCTAAGCACTGAATAGCAAATGTTTATACTGTATCTCATGTGATTTAGGGACTGAGTCCAAATGGGGAATGTATGGGAGCATGAGAAGAAAGCTGAAGAATCAGCTTCAACCACAACACAGTAGACACACAGAACAAATTATGTCCTGTCTAAAGGAAATGCAGGGGTAAAGCTGGAGAAGGGAATGAGAGAATGGCCAGTGAAAACTTGTCCAATTGGAGACCCACTATACAGGCAAGCACCAATCCATGACATTAAGAATGTTCTTGTTATGCTCTCACACAGGAGCCTTGCATAATTGTCCATTGTGAGGCTCCACCCAGCAGCTGACTGAACAGATGCAGAGAACCAGTCAAACATTGAATGGTCTTTGCAGACTGTTATGGAAGAGTTGGGGGAAGGACTGATGGCTCTGAAGAGGATAGGAGCTCTTCTACAGGAAGACCAACAGTCTCAACTAACCTGGATCCTTAGGGTCACTCAGAGACTGATCCACAACCCAATTGCACACACAGTCTAGACTAAGGCCCTTGGGACATATGTAGCACATGTGTAGCTCAGTCTGTATGAGGGTCCTCCAACAACTGTAGCAGGGGCTGTCCCTAAAGCTGCCGCCTATTTTTGGAATCTGTTTCCTTAACTGGGCTGCCATGTCTGGCCTCAGTGGGAGAGGATGCACTTAACCCAGCAGAAACTTGATGCACCATGGTGTGGGGATACTCAGGGGCCCACACCCTCGCAAAAGAGAAACAGAAGACATTGGAGGGAGGGACTCTGTGAGAGCAGGTGACCTAGAGTAGGGACTCCACTAAGTTCATAGCCATTTTATTTATAACAGCTTAAAACTGGAAGAATCCAGATGTCTCTCAACCAAATTATGGATATAGAAAATGTGGTTAATTTACAAAATAAAACATTATTCATTATTTAGCTATTAACTACAAGGACATCAGGAATTTGCAGGCAAATGGATAAAAGTAGAAACTATCATCCCGAGTGAGGTAATCCAGACCTAAAATCACATGCATGTATTTACTCACTTACAAGTGAATAATAAACATAAAATACAGGAAACCCACACTACACTCCATAGACCCAAAGAAACTAAACAAGAAGGAAGGCCCAAATGAGCACAGTTGAATCTCTCTCAGAAGTGAGAATAAACCAGTCATAGGAGGCAGATGGAAGAGAGAGAACTGGATGGGAGAGCAGATAAGAAAGGGAAAGCAGGGTCAGGAACAGGTGTGCTGAGAGACAAGAGAGGGCCAGAGGGACAGAATATTGAATTGAAATCTGCAGCTGGCAGGGGTGAAAGAGTGGAGGGATTTATAGGATGTGCCAGAGACCACGAATTGAAGGGCACCAAAAAGTCTATGGGGGTGATTTTAGCTAAGATGCATAGCAGTGAGTAAGATATGAACCCTGAAGAGGCCACATCCTGCAGCCAGGAAGGACCCTAGGTGGAGAGTGAAGGACACCAATCGAACCACAAAACATTCCACCTAAAATTGGTCTTGTCTACAAGAAATGCAGGCACAAAGATGGAGCAGAGACTGAGGGAAAGTCCAAAATATACCCTGTCCAACTTGAGACCCATCCCAAAGGCAAGCACTAGTCCCTGACATCAGTGAAGATACTTTGTTATACTTGCAGACAGTAGATTAGCATTCTTGTCCTCTGAGAGTCTCCATCCAGCACCTGACTGAAACAGATGCAGAGACCCATAGCCTAACATTGGAGAGGGCTCAAGGAGTCTTTAGAAGACTTGGGGAAATAATTAATGGCCTCTAAAGGAACAGAAAGTTCATAAGAGACCATCAAAGTTAACTAACCTGGACCCTAAAAGACTCTCAGAGACTGAGTCACCTACCAAAGAGTATACACAGGATGGAAAGAGGTCCCCAGCATATATGTACTACATGTACTATTCAGTCTACACATAGGTTCCCCAACAACTGGAGTGGGGGATGTCCCTTAAAGTGTTGTCTGACTGTCCAAACTGTTCCTCATAATTGGCCGGCTTGTGTGACCTCACTAGGAGAGGATGTGCTTAACCCTGCAGAGACTTGACATGCCATGACTGGGGTACACTCAACTGGTCCCCACCCTCCCTGGGGAGAAAAAAGGAGTCAGGTATGAGGTCCTGTGGAAGATGGAATGGGGAGTGGGTAGTAATTGATATATAATTGAATATATAAATAAATGGAAAAAGTGAACAATACATATAAATAAAATGAAAGTATGTAAATGAGCACATTATTTTAAACTTTTGCCCTACTCAATATCTCAGGGCATATGCCAAGTAAGGAAGATTTTTGGCCAAAATATCACACAAATGACCTCTAGCTAAAGTTTTCACAGAGCCTATTTTCCACTGAAATAGCATGACCTCAATTACCTTTGGCTGCACTACTGTCAACACCCCAATCGTCTATGTCCTATGAGAACAACTGGTTAAGACCCATGTACAGCTTTCTAGGACTTTAGCCATCTCAATTTCTGATATCCTCCACATTCCTTCAACAGAGAACAGAGATCCTGACCATCAGTGTAATCACATTTGTTGTTGTTGTTCTAATTTGCTACTCTGCTGCTGTGATTGAATCTTCTAGCAATAGCATCTCAGGTAATAAATGGTTGTTGTACATGGTTCTATCAGATCACAATCTATCATTTTGGGAGCTTAGATAGAAACTGAAGGCAAAAAGCATGGGTAAATACTCTCTTGGCTTCCTCTTTTGCTTGGTCACTGTCTCATGCTCAGCTAGCTCTTTCATGCAGCCCAGTACCACTTGCTTAGGGATATTGCCATGCTCAGTGGAAGAGCCTTCCTAATCAATCATTAGCACTATCTATCACAGACACAGCAACCAGCCATTCTGATGAGGGCACACCCTGAATTAAGGCTCCTTCAGATGACTGTAGCTCTGGAATGTTGAGAACTTAAGACAACCATGACACAGGCACAATAGTAAATGAGGAAGTTGTAACAAGCCAAAACCAATGAACTAACCATATCAATTACAGGAGGCCATGCCACCCCATGAGGGACTTGGAGTTGTGGCTGAGCCAGGACAAAACAGGGAGGGCGCTTGCTCAGAGCAGGGAAAGATACACTGGAATGTGAAGTTAAGAGGTTGTGCTGCCCTGTGGTGTGGTCTTTTTAACCCCGGTTTCCCAAGGGACTGCTACCAAAGATCCAAAAAATTAACAAAATCTAAACAAAACACAAACAAGTAATGTATGAAAGTAGATCTATTAGATTTATACCCATCTTTTTAATGTATACTATCAAAGACAACAACGTTTGGACACATGTGCTGCAGAGTCAGAGAAATCACCCATGTTTCTACAAGAAAGCAACTGGTCCAAATGTTTTGGGCAGATTAAGAATCAAACAAGATAGTGAAGTTACTCAGAAGTCACTTCCTGATCTAACAAGTGAAAAGCATCACCAGGGACCTCAAGGGAGGTCACATCGGGCTGATGCTTCCCATCCCGATCCAGAGAGGACCCAACACCCCAGCTCCCACTGATCCTGTGCTCACCATGTCTGAATTTCAGAGCTTCCCTGAGGTCTCCGCACAGCACCCAACACAGAGCTCACAGCAAGGCACAGATGACCATTCAAGCCTACACAGCCACAGCGAACTTGCAAAATGGCACCTAGAAGAACCCGCCTCCTTGTCTGATTGGCAGGTCTGCCTGGAAGCCTTGACTGGCCAATGAGTCTTAACACCACACCTCAAGGTTAATGTGTGCTTCAGGACACTTGGGACAGACCTTTTCCAGATCTCAGGGGTGCTTTGCACTCCATTAGCATTTGTTTCTGTCCTCCCAGAGGAATCTCACCCCTGGGGAGAATCCACCATTCCAGCTCAGGCTATTCAGCCTCCTGCTTCTCAGCCTCCTGCTCCTCCACTCTGTGAGCAATGATCCCCAGCCTGAGGCATGAGCCTGCTGAGACATTCCTTTCCCTATACCTCACCACAGGCATAGAACACATTCCATCTGTGTTTAAAGAGAGGAAGCTGCAGGGAGGAGCATACCTGGCTGTTGCCAAGTAACTGGGGGGTGGAGTTCAAGGTAGAATGCTAACACTATTAACATTAAAGAGAGCTTTTAGGAAACAAGAGTCTTGTTTTTTGGCTTCATGCTGGGCTCAGGGAAACTGCAGCTTCCTTTCACCAGATGATAGGTATCAATCAACCCTAAAGAAAAGCCAGAAACATAAGGGAAACACAGTTGAACACTATTGTTAGCCAGTGGAGAAAAACAACAGTTATATTAGCACAGGTTCTCTAGATAAACAAATCTCAAATCATAGAGAGTATGAGTCTCTCTGTGTATGTAGAAAGGGGATTTAATAGAATGCCACAATAAAGGCTGCTGGACAAGGGAAATTACAAAAATCAAGGACTGGTTGATTTCATGTTGCAGGATATTACAGCAGGAAGCTAAGATTATGATTGATATTCACAGAACCCAACAGATAATCAAAGGATAAGTTGCCAAGAGCCACAGAGCCTGCTGTCAGCAAAGCGAACATTTATGTTGCCCTCTTCTGGGTCTCACTGTCAGCTATTGCTGCACCCAACTTTCCTCTGAGATAAAGTGTCCTTCAGCACTCTTCTGCTGGAGACTTATCTGGTTTACTTTCTTCTCAACCTAAAAATATGCTTACTAAAGATTTCTATGTGATGCTTTCACTTGAGAATGAAAATTCTGAAAAAGGAATACCAGACAAGCAATAAACACAATTTCATGCCTTATTAAATTTTGCCCTTTTATTACTTATGTATACCCTATACAGATGAGATCATAGTTTGTAATTCCTATCATGTATGTAATAGCAAATGGATTACAAGCAAAGTAAATTGGATATGTTGGCCTAAGTTTATTTCAGTCATAATAAATTAAACTTAAAAATTAATATGAAAAGACAAACATGTATTTAATCAATGTACCCAGTCAGGTAAAAGTAATATAAAATAATAATACAAGTCTGAATCTTTCTTTAAAATAGGTAACATCAACATACATATTTAAATACTATTGCCTATTTTTAAGGACATGATATATGTAATCATACAATTCTGGTCACAATGGTATCTCATTGAACCCTAACCCAATTCTTGTACACAAAATGGTCTCTATCCCTTAAGGTTCTAAATTATTTTTAAGGGGTGACTGCTCCTAGACTAGTAGATGCCATTCATAATTAACATTTTCCTCACTCATATTAGAACAACATATCAGTCCTTTTAAATATGATAGATACATATTTGAATTTTTATACAGACATAGACATGTTAATAATTTAAGAGATATTTATATCCAGTAAAGCCTCTTTAAAAACAGGGTTAGTGTCTTCTCTTTTAAATTAAACAACAAACATTTTCATATCTTCAGCTCTGTTGAATTAAAGTACTCACATCACGGGTTTTTAAATATTGCTAAACCACTACAAAGAGAAAGAGAGAGAGAGAGAGAGAGAGAGAGAGAGAGAGAGAGAGAGAGAAAGAGAAAGAGAGAGAGAGAGAGAGAGCGAGAACATGGATGGCCAGTATTTGTACAATATGGAAGTAGAATAACTACTTAGGTAATGTGAATTTGTCTCCTGACATACTAATTAAAAATGAAGAAGAAGAAGGAGAAGGAGAAGGAGAAGGAGAAGGAGAAGGAGAAGGAGAAGGAGAAGGAGGAGAAGGAGAAGGAGAAGGAGAAGAGGAGGAGGAGGAGGAGGAAGAGGAAGAGGAGGAGGAAGAGGAGGAGGAAGAGAAGGAGGAGGAGGAAGGGGAGGAGGAGGAAAAGGAGGAGGAGAAGGAGGAGAAGGAGAAGGAGAAGGAGAAGGAGAAG
>NW_021604616.1:8833066-8862317 GCF_004785775.1 Grammomys surdaster | reverse complement strand
AGAAGGAGAAGGAGAAGGAGAAGGAGAAGGAGAAGGAGAAGGAGAAGGAGAAGGAGAAGGAGAAGAAGAAGAAGAAGAAGAAGAAGAAGAAGAAGAAGAAGAAGAAGAAGAAGAAGAAGAAAAGAGGACCATAGAGAAGCATGAAGAAAACAGTGTTGAGTATCTAGTACATTACTCTTGACTAGTAGTTCTGAATAAGTTTTTATTTTTATTTGTTTTCAAAATCTGAATTTGAATTGAGTAAAATTATAAGTTATATATTAAATACATTATTTCAAAGTTTGGTGGTGTGATACCAGAAGGTACAACTTCCCTTACTAGTTTTAGTATTATTCTGACTGAAACTGGCTGTTTTCACAGAACAATTGCACTAACAGAATTTGAAACAACCCAGGTAAGGATGGGTTTCCTCTGTTTTGATGAATCCCTGTTCAAAGTCAACTTTTCGTCCAGTATAATGTAAGGAGAATTTCTTGGGCACTGATTAAAGCATTCTACTGTCAATAAAAACGCCTTTGGCCGGTGAGCTGAGGCAAGAAATAGAAAGTGAGAGTTCCTGCAGAGGGAGAGGGGAATTCTGTGAAAGAGTTAGGCTTTGGAAATTCTCCTGGTCAGAGAGGAAGAGAGTGGCATAAACCTGAGGAGAGATAACTAACCAGTAGAAGAACTTAGACCAGAATAAACTGGGTTATTGAGATATGAGCTAGTCAAGGAATGGAGCCAAGATTATTGGCCTATGCACTTATTAAATAATAATTAGTCTCAGAGTCATTATTTCTGGGAACAAAATGATCAGGAGAAAAAGCTTAGAGTAACAGTATAAGGAGGAAGAGCAGTCACATTGCATTGCACTATCTAACATGCCAAAGGCACCGCCACCTTGAAAAACTTTGTGTCTTATTCTCAAGTTAATCATCTATTCTATATTTTCTTTCTAGATTTATTAATAATTTTAAGATTTTTTTTACATTTTGACCATATCTTTCCCCATCTCCAATTCTTTCCAGATCCTCCTTACAACCAAATCCATGTTCTTTCTCTCTGTTAAGAAAATAAAACAATAATAAGAACAGAAGAACACATACAGAGAACAACACAAACAAAAGTCATGGAGTCCATTTTTGTATTGATCAATTACTTCTAAATATGAGACTTAACCTAGAGTGTGGTTGATACACATAGGATCACTCCATTTGGGGGTGGGGAACACTGATATCCCTTCTCCTAGCAGGAATCTACTAAAAATAGCATCTTAGCCGGACAGTGGTGGCACATGCCTTTAATCCCAGCACTTGGGAGCCAGAACCAGGAGGATTTCTGAGTTCGAGGCCAGCCTGGTCTACAGGGTGAATTAAAAATAGCTTCTTGGTTAGGGGTGGAACTCATGCCCTATTTCTCTTCTGCATGCTAAGATTTGTCTTGTTTGGACTGCAGGTCTCATTCATGCATGATATTGGCAGAAATCCATTACTTTTTTCCTACTACCTATATATTATGTACATATCAACACCAGATCTCCTACATTTAATATTCTGTTTGAAGCCACACTATACAAAAAGCTGCCCCCTTCTTCCCCATACAAAACTAGCTTACTTATATTTTCTTTGTTTTCATTTACTAAGTATTCTTTTAAATGAACATTAATGGGCCCTACATGAAATGAACTTCCTAGAGCAGCACTTCTCATGCTTCAGTGATTAGAAGAATCAGCCAACTGAAGATCTTATTGATAGGTCTTAGAAAGAAGCTCACAGAGTTGCTTTCTAGCAAGTTCCTCAGTTTTGCCACTGATGTTGAATTAAGGTCACATCTGCAGGGACAAGGCAATTCAGCATCCTGCCCCACCTTGTTCTGGAAAATTCTGACCTTGTACTCTGTAACATAATTTATGATCCCTTCCATTTCTTTTCTTATGCTCTACAAATAGGTCTAAAACATATTTAAGAATACTATTTGTTATAGTTATACGAACGTTTAATAGAAAGGGATTTTGGATGGTGATACTCAAAATATAAAGGTTGAAAGGCTCAGGGGACATAGAGCATTTTGATGTTGCTTTACTGATATTGGGCTTACCACTTTTGGTGGTGCACAAAATGAAGAACACTTCCCCATCACTGCTTGAAACATCATATGAAAACAGAGGCTCTCCCAGCAGTGCATGAAAAGGGTGGTACCCTGAAAGCAGCCAGCTAGTGGTTCCACAGCTGCTTTCTTTTCTGCTGCTGTACTTATGACATGGCCCCTCCATATGCAGGAGGATCTCAGGTTGAGCTCCCAAACTGCACTTTCCCAGGTGTCTGTTGAATGCTGAAAAAGGCACTTTTTCTCAGAGACAGAGCAGGCTTGGAAGTGACATGCACACATAATTTGTCCAGGATCAGGCAGACAGAAATTTTCCTGACTTTCAATATGATCATCTGCTACCTCTGAGTCCCCGTTTGAGCATCATGCTTATATAAAAGCAGTAAATCACTTGAGTTCCTTTCCTGGAAGGATTTTATTAATATAACTATTCATGTGAATGGTCAGAGGAGAAAGTGAAAATATAGTTTATAATATCGTATAATTACAATAAGAGTCAATGCAAATTACCATTTTATTATGTTTATAGAGTTTATGTATTTAGAAACCTTCAGTAATGTCTCATGCTTTAAAAAATAAGGACTACTTTGAAAATATCGTAAATAATGCCTGAGTCTTTACATTGCCTCAGGTATTTTCTGAATCTTGCTCTTTCCAGTTCATAGTGGTTTAGCTTGCTTTTCATTGATATTTCTAATCAAACTTTTCATGTTTACAACCATATAATCCTATATTCATACCCTCAACAGCAGTACTAACCCATGAGACAAGTAGTAGGTGGGGAAAGACAACACATTAAATCCTCAGCCTGTTTGTCTAAATCCTAGGACAGACAGCATAGGCTTTGGGGCACTCATTCTTCAGCCTTCATCTTTTAAGACAGTGGTTCTCAACCTTCCTAATGCTGTAACCCTTTAATCCAGTTCCTCATGCCCCAACCATGAAACTGTTTTTGTTGCTGTTTCATAACTGTAATTTGACTACTGTTATGAATTACAATGGAAATATCTGTGTTTTCCAATAATCTTAGGCTATGGCTGTGAAAGGGTCTTTTGACCCCACCAAAGGGGTTTCACCACACAGATTGAGAACTGCTCCTTTAAGCAAACATACATATGCTTTGAATGGAGTGCACATTTGCTACTACCTACCAAAAATAGAGCCTGAGTAGCATTGGGAAACAGCTAAATCGTGACCAATAATTAGCGTTTTATACTTAGTGTTTATGACATCATACTGGAAGAACTCACATGAACACTTTATACACAGTGACATAAAGAAATGCTAATCTATAGGGATGAATTAATTACTTTGCTTGTTGCTGTGACCAAATACCTAACAAGTCTGGTGGTTTGAATGAGACTTCTACTACCCCCCTTGCTTGGTCCTCTTGCCTGGGGCAGACACCTAGATGGTCTGCTCCTGTAAAGACACCATATCCTGAGCCATTCTAGAGGAGCCACTATACTCAGAGGAGCAGAATATTAGAATCCCAGAGGCAGCCTGAGTCCCAGGAGTTCTTCCACCCTGGACCTCAGGATCACAGAGACATCTGAACTCTGAGAAGTTCTGACAGAAGCAAGATAATTGGAAAGACAGGCTCCAGTCAGAGACAGTGAGTGCAGGACTTTAAGAAGGACATAAATAACTCTCTTAAAGAAGTACAGGAGAACACAGGGAAACAGGTAGAAGCCCTTAAAGAGGAAACACAAAAATCCCTTAAAGAATTGCAAGAAAACACAACCAAACAAATGAAGGAATCAAACAAAGCCATCCAGGATCTAAAAATGGATGTAGAAACAATAAAGAAATCTCAAAGGGAGACTAACCTGGAGATAGAAAACCTAGGAAAGAGGTCAGGTGTCATAGATGGAAGCATCAGCAACAGAATACAAGAAATAAAAGAGAGAATCTCATGTGCAGAAGATACCATGGAAAACATTGACACAACTGTCAAAGAACATGCAAAATGCAAAAAGCTCCTAACACAAAACATCCAGGAAATCCAGGACACAATGAGAAGACCAAACCTAAAGATAAGAGGTATAGATGAGAGTGAAGATTCCCACCTTAAATGGCAAGTAAATATCTTCAACAAACTTATAGAGGAAAACTTCCCTAACCTAAAGAAAGAGATGTCCATGAAAATACAAGAAGCCTACAGAACTCCAAATAGACTAGACCAGAAAAGAAATACCTCCTGTCACATATTAATCCAAACATCAAATGCAGAAAAAATACTAAAAACAGTAAGGGAAACAGGTAAAGTAACATATAAAGGAAGACCTATAAGAATTACTCCAGACTTCTCACCAGAGACTATAAAAGCCAGAAGATACTGGACTGGTATCATACAGAAACTAAGAGAACACAAATGCCAGCCCAGACTACAATACCCAGCAAAATGCTCAAACACTATACATGGAGAAACCAAGATATTCCATGACAAAACCAAATTTACACAATAAATCCCACAAATCCAGCACTTCAAAAGATAATTGATGGAAAACGCCAACACAAGGAGGGAAACTATAACCTACAAAAAGCAAGGAAATAATCTTCCAACAACCCCAAAAGAAGATAGCTACACATACATAATTCCACCTCTAATAAAGAAAACAACAGGAAGCAACAATCATTTTTCCTTAACATCTCTTAACATCAATGGACTCACTTCTCCAATAAAAAGACATAGTCTATAAGACTGGATACATAAACAGGACCCAGAATTTTGCTGCATACAGGAAACACACCTGAGTGACAAAACAGACATTACCTCAGAGTAAAAGGATGGAAAACAAATTTCCAAGCAAATGGTCCCAAGAAAGGAGCTGGAATAGCCTTTCTAATATCAAGTAAAATGGGCTTTCAACCAAAAGTAATCAAAAAAGATAAGGAAGGATACTTCATACTCATCAAAGGAAAACTCTAGCAAGATGAACGCTCAATTTTGAACATCTATGTTCCAAATGCAAGGGCACCCACATCATAAAACATACCTTACTAAAGCTCAAAGCACACAGTGCACCTCAAACAATAATAGTGGGGGATTTCAACAACCAAACTCTCAGCAATGGACAGATCACGGAAACAGAAACTAAACAGAGACACAATGAAATTAACAAAAGTTAGGAACCAAATGGATTTAACAGATATCTATAGAACATTCCATCCTAAAACAAAAGAATATACCTTTTCTCAGCACCTCATGGTACGTTCTCAAAAACAGACCATATAATTGGTCACAAAACGACCCTCTACAGATACAAAAACATTGAAATAATCCCTTGTATCATATCAGATCACCATGGACTAAGGCTGGTCTTTAATACTGACAAAAATCAATGGAAAGTCCACATACATGTGGAAACTGAACAATGCTCTACTCAATGATGACTTGGTCAAGGAAGAAATAAAGAAAGAAATTAAAGACTTTTTAGAATTTAATGAAAATGAGGACACATCATACCAAAACTTGTGGGACTCCATGAAAGCAGTGCTAAGAGGAAAACTCAAAGCTCTAAGTGCCTACAAAAAGAAACACTTACAACTTGACACCACACCTAAAAGCTCTAGAACAAAAAGAAGCATATACACCCAAGAGGAGTAGATGGCAGGAAATAATCAAACTAAGGGCTGAAATCAACCAAATAGAAACAGAAGGAACAATACAAAATATCAACAAAACCAGGAGCTGGTTCCTTGAAAAAAATCAACATTATAGATAAACCCTTAGACAGATTAATCAGAGGGCACAGAGACAGTATCCAAATTAATAAAATCAGAACTGAAAAGGGAGACATAACAACAGAAACAGAGGAAATTCAAAAAATCATCAGATCCTACTACAAAGGCCTATACTCAACAAAACTGTTGCTGCTTTTCTATGGTACAGTGTATGTTTTAAGTATAGAATTCCATCCCTGACTTTACTAAGATATAAAATATATCTCATTAGCCAATTTATATAAGGATAACATTTGTCTTTTAAAACATGTTTTTCTTCTTGTACAATATTGAATCAATGATGGTAGGTTTAATTTTGAAATTTCATCATATACGTGTTCACCGTACTTTGAAATACATATGGATTCAAAATATAGTAGCTAACAGTAACTGTGTAGGATTTTGTATTCATGCTGAAGTGCTTCTACTCTATGCATATAAAATATATTTAAGGACCTAGGATATAGTTAAAGTGCAGGAGAGTGATATTTATCAAAAGAGTATTTGATACCTAGTATTTTGAATTCAAATGAAATTTCAAGAGGGGCGTGGGGAGAGTCCATATCATATAAGGAGGAAATTTTTGTTGATAGATGGTTTTATCTACTTATTGTCAAATAACCTTCTAAATATTTGTGCTCATGTGAAAAGACTAGTAACACTCTCATCCTTACTCAAAGAAGAATCTATTTACCATGTTCTATGATGAAGTGTGAGGAATGACTGTGGAAGATATTGAGGAAAAGTCATGCTTTAATCCCCATAACAAAAACAAAAAAAACAAAACAAAAAACATCAGACTTTTAAACCATCTATTCCAATATGCAAGGAATATAATGGAAAGGAATGCAAAATTATAATAAGCTGAAATGCAATATGCATGCAACTTTGCTATTGTTATGAATTTTAGAGTAAATATGTTTTTTTGATGGGGCTAATGACGCTTGTTAAGGAGTCTTTTGAGCGACAGATTGAGCCCCATATGGTCTGACATACACAGCATCACAGGTGATAATAGAACCCATGTGTAAATACCTGGCTTAACTGGGACACCTCATGGCCCAGGGGACACAGAAACTCCCTGGTTTGTACCTGAGCCCAGGAGTGGATTCTGTGCTCTGGCTCCCCATCCACACTGCCCACACCTGAAGTCAGTTTGACTTCCAGAAGTACACATACAACCAGTGCCATTTATGAGGCTATAGCCCCTGCCCTAATACCTGGCCTAAGTGGGACCTCCTGAGGCCAAGGGGACTTAGAAACTCCCACCGAACCAGAGACACACATTACTTCTGGTTACAGCTTGATGTACAGGAGTTCTGTCACAATCAGGATCACAGGATACAGGAAGGACAGGCTCCATTCAGAGACACCAAGGCCAGTTAACACCTGAGATAACCAGGTGTCAAGAGGCAAGCACAAGATCATGAGCAACAGAAACCAATGCTAGTTGGCAATATCAGAACCCAGTTCTCCCACCACAGCAAGCCCTGGATACCCCAACACACCTGAAAAGAAAGATACAGATTTAAAATCACTTCTCATGATAATGATAGAGGACTTTTAGAAGGACATATATAACTCCCTTAAAGAAATACAGGACAACACAGGTAAACAGCTAGAAGCCCTTAAAGAGGAAACATATAAATCTCTTAAAGAAACACAGGAAAACACAATCAAACATGTGGAGGAATTGAGCAAAACCATCCACGATATAAAAATGGAAATAGAAACATTAAAGAAAACACAAAGGGAGGCAACCCTGGAGATGGAAAACCTAGGAAAGAGATCAGGAGTCATAGATGCAAGCATCACCAACAGAATATAAGAGATAGAAGAGAGAATCTCAGGCATAAAAAATACCATAGAAGAAATTGACACAACAGACAAAAAAAAAAAAATACAAAAAAGCAAAAAGCTCCTAACTGAAAACATCCAAGAAATCCAGGACACAATGAAAAGTCCAAACATAACAATAATAGATATAGAAGAGAGCAAAGATTCCCAACTCAAATGGTCAGTAAACATCTTCATCATACTATAGAAAAAATTCCCTAGCCTAAAGAAAGAAATGCCCATAAAAAAACCAAGATGCCTACAGAACACCAAATAGATTGGACCAGAAAAGAAATTTCTCATGTCACATAATAATCAAAATACAAAGTACATAGAAGAAGGAAAGAATTTGAAAAGTCGTAAGAAAAAGAAGCCAAGTAACATATAAAGGCAGACCTATCAGAATTACACCAGATGTCTCAACAGAGACTCTAAATGCCAGAAGATGCAAGGAGGATGTCATATATACCTTAAGAGAACAAAATGCCAGCCTAGGCCACAATACCCAGCAAAACTCTCAATTACTATAGGGGAAGAAAATAAGATATTCATTGATAACACCAAATTTAAACAATATACTTCTACCAATCCAGCCTTACAGAGGATACTAGAAGGTAAACTACAACACAAGGGGGGAAACCACACCCAATAAAAAGTAGAAGTTAATTTTCTCACAACAAACTCAAAAGAAGAAAACCACACAAACATAATTCCACCTCTAACAACAAAAATAATAGGAAGCAACAATCATTGGTACCTAATATCTCTCAACATCAATGAACTCAATCCCCAATAAAAAGACAGAGGCTTACACACTGAATATATAAACAGGACCTGGCATTTTAATGCATGCAGGAAACACATCTCAATGATGAAGACAGACATTACTTCAAAAAATTTTGAAAGCAAATAGTTCCAAGAAACAAGTTGGAGTAGCCATTCTATTATCCAATAACTTTTAACCAAAAGTTATCAAAAAAGATGGAGAAGGACAATACGTTTTCATCATAAGAAAAATCCACCAAGATGAAATCTCAATTCTGAACTTCTATGCTCCAAACGCAAGGGAACCCACATTTCTAAAAGAAATATTACTAAAGCTCAAAGCATGCATTGAACCCTACACAATAATAATGGGAGACTACAAAACCCACTCTCACCAATGGACAGATCATTAAAACAGAAACAAAACAGAGACACAGTGAGGCTAACAGAAGTTAAATGGATTTAACAAAATTCTATAGAACATTTCACCCTAAAACAAACGAATATACCTTCTTCACAGCATCTCATAGTACCTTTTCCAAAACTGACCACAGAATTGGACACAAAACAAGCCTCAACAGATAAGAGAACACTGAATTAATCCCATCCATTCTATCAAACCACCCCAGACTAATGCTGGTCTTCAACAACAAAACTTACAGAAATCCCACATAAATTCCATAATGGAAGTCAAACAACTCTCTACTCAATGATAACATGATCAGGGAAGAAATAATAAAAGAAATACTTTTTAGGAGTTAATGAAAATGAAAGCACAACATCTCCAAACTTGTGTAACATAATGACAGCAGTGCTAAAAGGCAAACTCATAGCTCTGAGTGCATCCTTAAAGAAATTGGAGAGATCATACACTAGCTGCTTAACTGCACATCTGAAAGCTCTAGAACAAAAAGAAGCAAATACACCCAAGAGGAGGAGATGGCAGGTAATAATCAACCTCAGGGCTGAAATCAACCAAGTAGAAACAAAGAGAATTATACAAAGAACCAATAAATCTAGGGGCTGGTTCTTCGAGAAAATCAACAAGATAGGTAAACCCTTAGCCAGACTGTCAAGAGGGCACAGAGATAGTATCAAAATTAATAAAATCAGAAATGAAAAGGGAGACATAACAACAGAAACTGAGAAAATTTAAAAAATCATCTGATCCTACTACAAAAGCCTATACTCAAAAAACTGGTCAATCTAGATGAAATGGGTAATTTTCTAGACAGATAACAGGTATCAAAGTTAAACCAGGAACAGATAAACTGTCTAAATAGTCCCATAACCCCTAAGAAAATAGAAGGAGTCATTAACAGTCTCCCCGCCAACAAAAGCCCAGGACCAGATAGTTTTAGTGCAGAATTCTATGAGACCTTCAAAGAAGACTTAGTACCAATACTTCAGAAACTATTCCACAAAATAAAAACAGAAGGAACACTACCTAATTTATTTTATGCAGCCATAGTTACACTGATACCTAAACCACACAAAGATCCAAAAAAGGAACAGAATTTAGACCAATTTCCCTTATGAATATTGATGCAAAAGTACTCAATAAAATTCTTGCAAACCGAATCCAAGAACACATCAAAACCATCATTCCCCATGATCAAGTAGGTATCATCCCAGGGATGCAGGGATGGTTTAACATATGGAAACCCACCAACATAATCCATTATATAAACAACTCCCCAAAAAACCCCTACATAATCATCTTATTAGATTCTGAAAAGGCCTCTGACAAAATACAACACTCCTTCTTGGTAAACATCTTTCAAAGATCAGGAGCTCAAGGCCTATACCTAAACATAATAAAAGTAATATATAGCAACCAAAAGCCAACATCAAACTAAATGTAGAGAGACTTGAAGCAATCCCAGGGACAAGACAAGGCTGCCTACTCTCTCTATATCTATTCAATACAGTACTCAAAGTTCTAGCCAGAGCAATTAGACAACAAAAGGAGGTCAAAGGTATTCAAACTTGAAAAGAGAAAGTCAAGATATCATTATTTGTAGACTATACGAGAGAATACATTGGCAACCCCAAAAATTCTACCAGAGAACTCCTACAGCTTATAAACAACTTCAGCAAAGTGGCTAGACTTAAAAAAAAAAAGTCAATCAAATCAAAAGCCTTCCTCTACTCAAAGATAATTGGGCTGAGAACAAAAATTAGAGAAACAACACCCTTTACAATAGTTACAAATAATATAAAATATCTTGGTGTGACTCTAACAAAGCAAATGAAAGATCTTTATGACAAGAACTACAAGTCTCTGAAGAAAGAAATCAAAGAAGACTTCAGAAGATGGAAAGACCTCCTATGCTCATGGATTTTTAGGATTAACTTAGTGAAAATGGTCATCTTACCAAAAGCAATCTATAGACTCAATGCAATCCCCATCTAAATTCCAACTCAATTCCTCAGAGAGATAGAAAGAGTAATTCTAATATACATCTGAAATAACAAAAAACCCATGATAGCAAAAACTATTCTCAACAACAGAAGAACTTCTAGGAGAATCACCATTTTTTACCTCAAGCTGTTCTACAGAGCAATAGTGATAAAAACCATATGATACTGGTACAGAGACACACTCATGAAGCAATGGAATAGAATTGAAGAACCAGAAATAAACCCACCTACCTATGGTCGCTTGATCTTTGACAAAGTAGCCAAAATCATACAATGGAAATATCAAGCATTTTCAGCAATAGGTTGTGGTTCAATTGGCAGCCTGCATGTTGAAGATTAGAACTTGATCTGTGGGACCAAGAAAGATAGCCTTGTTCCCGGTTGAGCTAAGGCTTGAAACCCCAGAGACATTGAAGGGATGAGAGGTGTTTCATCTGTTCCCAGGAACCAGGCTCCTTTCACTTCCTACACCTCTCAAACTCAAAAAAAAAAAATGAATAAAGGAAATATGATACACTTACATAATAAGTGTATTATTACTCGGAACAGACAGATTTAGTGAAAATGGCAAAAGTGTTGTAGCCAGCACAGCTGTTTGACACAGTTCAAGCAAAGCTGAACTGCTATCATTCTGCAATTGGTATCATTCTGTCACTTTTAGTGTTTAGTCTCTGAATATTACATTCTTGTGGACATTCTGCACTGTGACTCCTTTTATGTCTTTTCCTAAGAAAGTTATGTCTGTCTTTCTAGGAAAAGTTTTAAACTTATTTAAAATGTCTGCTTTTAGGGAAATAAATTTATCTTGCCCCATTTGGAAGTCTTCCTTATGTGCTATAGGTCATTAGGCACAGATAAGTAGGTAGCTAGAAAACCCTAAATGAGGCCATGTCTTCAGGAATATTCTTGGAGTAGCTGTACCTAAATAAACTCAAACAGCATAATTGGTGCAGGGTATACAAAGACAATTGCCAAACTATGACTATCTAGGAAAATACTTTACAGATTCAATGCCTTCGTTTACAATACAATTAGAGCTGTCTGAAAATGGAATTTAAAGATAGGGCATCATACAGTGTACAACCCTGGAAGAACAGAACTCAGTTAATGAGATACATTAACTAAAAAAACTGTCCTACTCTTTAGCACAGATGATACAACACTGCATAATAAATGGAGCTAGGTATTAGTACTTGCTATTCATAAATAGGCTGGTTCAGTTTGAAGACTTCCGCAGAGGGGAGACCCTCTCTCAAGTCTCAGAAAGTCGCGACCACCCAGTAATCTGCTCGAGACACCATGTACTGGAGCAATTGTGAGGTTGCTTATTAGGGCGTGACAACTAGCTGCCGGTCAATTCGTAGGCCCACGCAGGAGCTGAATTGACCCCAACAGCCAGTTTGAGAGGGGCTTTTAAGGGGAAAAACCACAAACCAAGGAATGGGGAGGGGGCTCATGGTTGTTAAGGTGGCATAACATAAAAATAGTGGAACATTCCAAAGGAACCCAACCTACATGAGTCAGGGTCAGGTGAAAGCTCTCTGTACGCTTATCTTTCTCAAGAATGTGGTCCTGCCCTGTTACTTCGGCTTCGCCCTGTCATTATGATTCTCAGCTTGGTTCCACCTGGCTAAATTGCATTCTAGCCAGTTCCTGTAACTAGTCTGTCCACATTCTTAACTTGTTTCATGCCTCGGTTTCTCCATGTCTTTATAAAGAAAGCCTAAAGAATATTTTATATGTCTAAAAAAAAATCTATAAACCCAGTATCTATAATTTTTCACTCTACAAGTTCATTTCTGTTTATCTGGAGTACTTTAAAACCGCAAAGACTTCCACTCTAAGAGCAAGCTGTCATGTAATAAATGTGTTTTCTTTGCAGGACACATTCATTGGATTCTTAAATTGGAATTATAGAGCTGATAATAAAAATAAAGACTGTTCTAATGCAACTTTCTGATTGTGATTGAACCTGTAACCCTGAAAATGTAATGAAAAATGAAACATATAAACTGCACTTCTTGGATAATCACTAGTCTTTGTTCTCTGAAACCTGTATAAATAAAGACTTTATTACCAGAACTGGGTTTCATGAATCTGAGTTATTGACTATAAAGTTGCCATGAAATCTCCAAATAATATAGGCTGACGCCATGAAAACAGGATGCTCAGCACAAACAGGTAGCAAGGCCCTACCTCTGAAGAAAATGCAGCAATACTCATTGAACATGACATGGTTTAAATGGTGCTACATGTAACCATCCACCCCATGTTACACTGTCTATGACACAGAAAGGTATTCTGTACTCTGCCTAAACATGAACATAAACACCAACTGAATCACCCAAGAATTGATTTATATTTAGTTCTGCTCACAAACCATGTTAGGTGATGATGGCACAAACCTTTAGGGAGTAACCAAGAAATGTCTAATGTGATTCTAGGCCGACTCAAAAAGATGGAATGCATTTGCGGCATAACTTGAACAAGCAAGTACCAGAGACTAGATAGCCCAGAGACTTTGAGTAAAACCTGTACTATTGTTCTCAAAAATTTTTGACTTGATTAATTTTACAGGACAAATACTAAACCACTTTCTGTCACATCCTATTTTACAGCTTCTAAAATTATATCTGATTATTTTTCTGTCAAGGATGTCTCAGGAATCCATGCCACAACAGGCAGCTTTAGTTTTATGGACAACTCTCTAAAGGAACAGCTGCAGAAGTGATAAATCAAGAGATTCATTTATGCATTACTCAGGAAACCTCAGCTCAGAGAGTTGAATTAATTGCTGTAGTTTCACCAGTTAATTTTTTTCTTCAAGTTAAGCTGGCAGATTTTTCAATTTATTTTCTGATTTACAATATGTTTTCTCATTGTTTCCTTAGGTTGAATTAGCAGCTTTACCGTCCCTTAAATTCACAATATTTTTATTATTAAAAAAAGTTACAACATCTTACTCACTAAAGAATTTTGCCCTTCTTATTTGGGTTTGCAGGGCTCAGATTTCTTGCCTGATTCCATTCATGAAGAAAAAAGACTTTCAGTCTTTCATACTGGAAAGATTATGCATTCTGCTATTGAACTGGCACCTCAAATCCATACCTTACATGGTCAAAATACCTCTGCTTTGAGGTATTGATTTCCTCAGTCCAAAGAAGCAGCTAGAAACATTGTAAGAGAATCCACCATTGCCCTGGCAGTGGTGGCACACACCTTTAATCCCAGCACTTGGGAGGCAGAGGCAGACAGATTTCTGAGTTCGAGGCCAGCCTGGTCTACTGTGTGAGTTCGAGGACAGCTAGGACTACACAGAGAAACCCTGTCTCGAAAAACAAAACAAAACAAAACAAAAAAAAAAAACAAAAAAAAAGAAAAAGAAAAAAGAAATTTGTGTGTGTGAGATGGGGAAAAAAAAAGAATCCACCATTTATACTACACTCACTCAGTCTGACTATTGGGGTAAATCCTCAGGGACATAGACCTGGTGACTTATGGCAGATAGATTTCACTGATATTCCTTCCTTTGGAAAGCTGACTTATGTTCAGTTATGTACAGAAGTTTACTCCCATGTCAATATAGCATCTGTCAAATCATCAGAGGCCTATAAGCGTGTTGTTTAAAATATTTTCTTTACTTTTTAACTCTACTATAACCTAAGACCTTAAGTTCAGATAATATTCCTGTTTATACCCTTATGTCTTTCACACTCACTTAGTGCTAGATTGGGAATATGTCACTCTGTAAGTGTTCCACATAACCCACAAGGGTAAGCTATTATAGAAACAGCTCATCAATAATTAAAGGGATATATTACTAAATTACAAGTAGACTTTAAATATAGATCTCTACATCATATTCTCCAATATTTTCTTTCTGTGATCAACCATTTTGCTAGATGCTGAGAAAGCATTTGACAAAATTCAACATCCCTTCATGATAAAAGTCTTGGAAAAATCAGGAATTCAAGGCCCATACCTAAACATAGTAAAAGCAAAATACAGCAAACTAGTAGCCAACATCAAACTAAATTGAGAGAAACTTGAAGCAATCCCACTAAGATCAGGGACTAGACAAGGCTGCCCACTCTCTCCCTACCTATTCAATATAGTACTGGAAGTCCTAGCTAGAGCAATTCAACAACAAAAAGAAGTCAAAGGGATACAAACAGGAAAGGAAGATGTGAAAGTATGATACTATACTTAAGTGACCCCCAAACTTCCACCAGAGAAATCCTAAACCTGATAAACAACATCAGCAAAGTGGCTGAATCAGTACAATTCAGTAGTTTTCCTCTACATGAAACATAAACAAACTGAAAAAGAAATAAGGTAAATGACACCCTTGAAAATAGTCACAAATAATATAAAACACCTTGGTGTGAATCTAACCAAGCAAGTGAAAGACCTGTATGACAACAACTTCAAGTCTCTGAAGAAAGAAATCGAAGAAGAACTCAAAAGATGGAAAGATCTCCCATTCTCAAGGATTGGCAGGATTTATATAATAAAAATGGCCATCTTGTCATAAGCAATCTACAGATTCAATGCAATCCCCATTAAAATCCCAACTCAATTCTTCACAGAGTTAGAAAAGGAAATTCTCAAATTCATTTGGAATAACAAAAAACCCAGGGTAGCAAAAATTATTCTTGACAATAAAAGAACTTCTGGAGGAATCACCATCTCTGACCTCAAGCTGTACTACAGAGCAATAGTGATTAAAAACTACCTGGCATTGGTACAGAGACAGGCAGGAAGATCAATGGAATAGAATTGAAGACCCAGAAATGAACCCACACACCTATCACTTCATCTTTGTCACTTCATCTTTGACAAAGGAGCTAAAACCATCCAGTGGAAAAAGGACAGCATTTTCAACAAATGGTGCTGGTTCAACTGGAGGACAACATGTAGAAGAATGCAAATTGATCCATTCTAATCTCCTTGAACAAAGCTCAAGTCTAAGTGGATAAATGACCTGCACATAAAACCAGATACACTGGAACTAATAGAAGAGAAGGTGGGAAAGAACCTCGAATACTTGGGCACAGGGGAAAAGTTCCTGAACAGAACACCTATGGCTTATGCTCTCAGATCAAGTATTGACAAATGGGACTTCATAAAGTTGCAAAGTTTCTGTAAAGCAAAGGACACTGTCAATAGGACAAAATGGCAACCAATGAACTGGGAAAAGATCTTTACCAATCCTACATCTGATAGTTGGGCTAATATCCAATATATACAATGAACTCAAGAAATTAGACTCCAGACAACCAAATAACCCTATTAAAAAATGGGGGATAGAGCTTAACAAAAAATTCTCAACTAAAGAATCTTGAATGGCAGAGAAACACCTAAAGAAATGTTCAGCATCCTTAGTCATCAGGGAAATGCAAATCAAAACAACTCTGAGAATCCACCTCACACCAGTCAGAATGGCTAAGATCAAAAAAATCAGGTGATAGTAGATGCTGGTGAGGATGTGGAGAAAGAGGAACACTCCTCCATTGTTGGTGGGATTGCAAGATGTTGCAACCACTTTAGAAATAAGTCTGACGGTTCCTCAGAAATTTGGACATAGCATTACCTGAGAATCCAGCTTTACCACTCCTAGGCAGATACCCAGAAGATGCTCTAACATATAACAAGGACATATGCTCCACTATGTTCATAGCAGCCTTATTTATAATAGCCAGAAGCTGCAAAGAACCCAGATGTCCTTCAACTGAAGAATGGATACAAAAACGGTGGTACATTTACACAATGGAGTATTACTCAGCTATTAAAAACAATGAATTCAAGAAATTCTTGGGAAAATGGATGGAACTAGAGAATATCATCCTGAGTGAGGTAAGCCAATCACAAAAGAACACACATGGTATTTGCTCACTGATTATTGGATATTAGCCCAGAACCTTGAAATACCCAAGATTCAACTCACAGGCCACATGAAGCTCATGAGGAAGGAAGACCCAGTGGGGGTGCTTTGGTCCTTCTTAGAAGGAGTAACAAAATACTCAAGAGAGCAAATATGGAGACAAAGTGAGAGACAGAAACTGAAGGAGGGGCTGTCTGGGGACCATTCTACCTGGGTATCCATCCCATGTGCAGTCACCAAAGGTAGATGCTGAAGTGGAAGTCAGGAAGTGCATGCTGACAAGAGCCTGATATAGCTGTCTCCTTAGAAGTCTGCAAGAGTCTGACATATTTAGAGGCAGATGCTCACAGCTAACCATTGAACTGTTCCCAATGGATGAGTTAGAGTGAAGACTGAGGAGCTGAAAGGTTTTGTGGCCCCATGAGGAGAGCAACAATACCAACCAACCAGAGCTCCCAGGGTCTAAACCACCAGCCTGGGAGCACTTAGGGAGGGATCCATGGCTCCAGCTGTTTATGTAAGGGAGGATGGCCCTGTCGGGCATAGGTGGGAGAAGAGATCCTTGGTCTCATGAAGACTGAAAGCCCCAGTGGATGGGAATTTGGGGGTGGAAGGTGGGAATGGGGGAGGGGTAGGTAGGGGCATAGCCGCAGAGAAGCAGGAAGAGGGGTGATGGGAAAGGGGGTTCCTGGGCTAGGGGGGAGGGAAATGGGGTAAGGGAATAACATATGAAATGTAAATAAAATATCCAATAAAAAATAGAAATAAAGTAAAAAAAATAAAAGCAACAACAAAATGTCCACAATAGAAATTAAATTGTGAACATTGAGAAATAAATTAAGAAAAGAGATTTTACTCTTGTGAAGGTAAATTTTGTAGGTGTGTTAGCTTAAGATATAAAACAAAGAAGTCCATTGATGGTGTGATGTTTTTCAAAAACACACAAAGGTTTTGTATAGTGTAAATGTAAGAATATAAAATGGGGAGTATTTGTTTTGGTTTTTGATTTTTTTGGTTTTTGTCTTGTTTTACTTATTCACTTTACATCCTGCCCACAAACCCCCTCCTGGTCACCATCTCCCACAATCCTTCTCCCATGCCCCCCTTCTCTGAGTAAGTGAGAGCCCCCTTAAGTATCTTCCCACCCTGGCACTTCAAGTCTCTGCCAAGTTAGATGCTTCCTTTCCCACAGAGGCCAAACAAGACACCCCAGCTAGGAAAACATATCCCACATACAGGCAACAGCTTTTGTAGTAGCCTCCGTTCCAGTTGTTCAGGACTGATATGAACACCAAGCTGCACATTTGTTACATATGTGCAGGAAAGACCTAGATCCAATCCATATATGTTCTTTGGTCAATGGTTTAGTCTCTAACAGCCCCAAATGTCTAAGTCAGTTGATTCTATTGGTTTTACTGTGGATTTTCTATCCCTTTAGGGGCTGCAATCCTTACTGCTATTCTTCCATAAGAGTCCCTAAGCTCTAACCACTGTGTGGATGTGGATGTCTGCATCTTTCTGAGTCATCTACGGGGGAGCCTCTCACAGGACAGCTAGGATAGACTTCTGTCTGAAGGCATACAGAGTATCATCAATAGTGTCAGGGATTGGTGCTTGACCATGGGATGGGATTCAAGTTGGGCCAGTTATTTGTTAGCTGTTCCCCCAGTCTCTGCTCCATCCCCAATCCCTATATTTCTTGAAGACAGGACAAGTTTTGTGTTGAAAGTTTTGTGGGTGGGTTGGTGTCCCTATCAGTACACTCCGGCTTGCATCTCTTGTTTCTGTTTTCTTCTCTAGATTTTCCATCTCCAGAATTCCTTCAATTTGTGTTTGTTTGTTTGTTTTAATTGTTTCTACTTTTACTTTCAGGTCTTGCACAGTTTTATTCATTTCTGTCACCTGTTTAATTGTATTTTCCTGTGTATCATTAAGGGGTTTATTTTTTCCTGTATAAAGACCTCTACCTGTTTCATTGTATCTTCCTGTATTTCTTTAAGTGATTTATTCTTTTTTTTATTTAAAGGCCTTTATCATCTTTATAAGATTGAATTAAGGTCATTTTCTTATGTTTGAGTTGTGTTAGGATATCCAAGACTTACTGTAGGAATATAGCTGTGCTCTGAAGTCAATATATTTCCCTGGATTTTCTTTTTTTGTTGTTGTTGGATATTTTATTTATTTACAATACAGATCTCATCCCCTTTCTCCATTTCCCCTCCCTAGAATCCCCTATGCTAAACCTCCTATTACTTTATGCTTTTATACCATTTTGATTACATGCATGTATTAAGGTCAGTTCTAGGTTGAGGGTCTAGCCCTACAATAGATGCAAATAATCAAGGAAAAAGCAAGATAATAAACACAAATAGTCAAAGAACAAGCAAGACATTAAACCGAAGTACATGAACACTCCCATGATCACTGTTTCTAAAGGAATATCAGGATGATCAAAATATCTGAGCTGGCTTCTCTGTCCTAGCCCAAGGTCATTTTCATGTCTGAAGCCTTCTTCCTTGCTCTAGCCTAAAATTTAGATCTGTGTCTAAAATTTCTTCTTTGTTCTCGCCTAATATTTAGATTCCTCTCTGAGATTACTTGTTTGTTCTAGCCTAAGATTTATATTTCTATCTGAAATTATTTCTTTGTCCTTGTATAATGTCAGATTCCTGCTTGAAGCCTACTTTCTTGTCCTTGGCCAATGTCATATTCCTGCTAAGCAACCCATTTCCTTGTCCTTGGCCCATGTCAGCTTCTTGACAAGCAGCCCCAAAGGCTCTCCTCCTCTCCCCCTTTTTTATTTTGTTAACATGACTGATCCTGTCTTAGGTCATTCTGACAAGAGTGCCTCCCTTACCCACCATGGAATAAGCATTATCAAAAGCAATGAACTTCTGTTTTTCTCTGGATTTTCTTGATTGTGTTTTTTTCAAGGAACTTCAGCCATCTCTATGGCTTTGGTCTTTGGATATCCTTGCTGTAGTAGGTATTGGAAGAGGGGTTAGTCTTGATGGTCCTGGTGTGGCAGGCCTCTGATGGATATCCTTGGGTTGTATTATTCTGACTCATCAAGTCTTTATGGTTCAGGATCTGCAGGTTTGTATGACTCAGGAGCCTCAGATTCAATGAAGGTGAGTGGTGAGGTTGTGGGAGAAGGGATTTTCCACTGGGATAGCCAGCTGTGCAGTCCAGAGGACTCAGCAAGCAGGGAAGATGGGTCAGGAAGGGAAATTCACCTGCATGGCCCAGACTCAGTGGATCTGACTAAACTGGAAGGGAGGTTGTAGGGGAATAAATATCCCCATGTGATAGCGGGTGGCTCAGGGCAGATAGGCTTAGGAACCTGACTTAGAAACATGTGCTCACTTTTATCATGAGGTAACATTCTTCATACCTCCTTATGGTAGTGAGTACAACTATTTTCATACACATAAAGATACCTTGCCTGCTTTGATCCCTAGGGATGGCATGTAGATGTCTATACACTTCCTTTTTTTTTTTTGATACCATAAGAGTTGACAATTTTCATTTTACTTCAAAATTTTAATGAGTTGTGTTAATTTTGGAAATTCAATTGCAGCATAGTTACAATAGTTCTATGAATTACAAAATTAAAATCCATATTTCTAGGGTTCTAAAACATTCATGTTAATATATTACTAATGTCATATTTTCAAAAATAGCTGCTTATTACAAAACATGCTTAACATCTATATTAATTTCCTTGAACAATGTCAAAGATAAATTCTATAAAATATGAAAGAGACTATATATATATTTAGTTGTATGATCAAGATTTTACAGTCAAATTTTTAATGTTCAATATTTCTTATAATCAATGAGGTTACCAGAATCACAGTCATTAACTATAATAGGTTTTTAAAGATGTTTCTTAATACTAAAATCTCTTTTTTTCCAAATTTTATCCATGTAACATTTCTGTGTATCTGTCTTTCATTACCAATTATGAGTTATATGGGATTATTTACATTTCAATTGTTTTCCCCTTTTCAGGACTCCCCTTTGGAAACCTCCATCCCATACCCCTGCTTCTATGGGGATGCTCCCCACTCACCCACCCACTCCTGTCTTCCTGCCCTGGCATTCCCCTACACTGCAGCATTGAACACCCTCAGGTCCAAAGGCTGCTCCTCTGAATGATGTCCAACAAGGCCATCCTCTCTAACATATCCAGCTGGAGCCATGGGCCCCTCTATGTGTACTCTTTGGTTGGTGGTCCAGTTCCTAGGAGCTACAGGGGTGGGGAGTATGGCCAGTTGATACTGTTGCTCCCCACACGGGTCTGGAAACCTCCTCAGCTTCTTCAGTCCTTTCTCCAACTCCTCAATTAGGGACCCCACACTCAGTCCAATGTTTAACTGCCAGCATCTGCCTCTGTATTTGTCAGGCTCTGGCAGAGCCTTTCAGGAGACTGCCATATCAGGCTCCTGTCATAGTGACTGGGTTTGGTGACTGTATATGGGATGGATCCTCAGGTGGGGCAGTCTCTAGATCATCTTTCCTTCAGTCTCTGCTCCACACTTTGTCTCCATATTTCCTCTGGTGAGTGTTTTGTTCCCCCTTCTAAGAAACACTGAAGCATCCACACTTTGGTCTTCCTTCTTCTTGGGCTTTGTAGTCTCTGAATTGTATCTTGGGTATTCTGAGCTTTTGGCCTAAAATCCACTTATCAGTAAGTGCATACCATATGTGTTCTTTTGTGACTGAGTTACCTCACTTAGGGTGATATTTTCAAGTTTCATCCATTTGCCTGCAAATTTCATGAAGTCATTGTTTTTAATAGCTGAGTAGTACTCCATTGTGTAAATGTACTACATTTTCTGTATTTATTCCTCTTTTGAGGGACATCTGGGTTCTCTCCAGCTTCTAGCTATTACAAATAAGGTTGCTATGAACATGCTAGAGCATGTGTCCTTATTACATGTTGGAACATATACTGAGTATTTGCCCAGGAGTGGTATAGCTGGGTTGTCAGGTAGTATTATGTCTAATTTTCTGAGGAACCATCAGATTGATTTCCATAGTGGTTATACCAGCTTGCAATCCGAACAACAATGGGGGAGTACTCCTCATTCTTCATATTCTTGCCAGCATGTGCTGTTACCTGAGTTTTTGGTCTTAACAATTCTGACTGGTGTGAAGTGGAATCTCAGGGTTGTTGTGATTTGCATTTCACTGATGACGAAGGATGTTGAACATTTCTTTAGGTGCTTCTCAGCCATTCAAGTTTCCTCAGTTGAGAATACCTTGTTTAGCTCTGTACACCATTTTTAATAGGGTTATTTGGTTGTCTTGAGTTCTTTGTATATATTGGATATTAGCCCTCTATTGGATGTAGGATTGGTAAAAATTTGCAGCCCTATTTGTAATAGCCAGAAGCTGGAAAGAACCCAGATGTCCTTCAACAGAGGAATAAATACAGAAAATGTGGTACATTTAGACAATGGAACTATTACTCAGCTATTAAAAACAATGAATTCATAAAATTCTTAGGCAAATGGATGGAACGAGAAACTATCATCCTGAATGAGTTAACTCAATCACAAAAGAACACACATGGTATGAACTCACTGATAAGTGGATATTAGCCCCAAAGCTTGCAATACCCAAGATATAACTCACAGACCACATGAAGCTCATGAAGAAAGGAGACCAAAGTGTGAGTGCTTCAGTCCTTCTTAGAATGAGTAATGAAAGACTCATGAGAGCAAATATGGAGACAAAACATTGGACAAAAATTGAAGGAAGAGCTGTCCTGAGACTGCTCCACCTGAGTATCCATCCCATCTGCAGTCAGCAAAGGCAGAGATTGATGTGGATGCCAGGAAGTGCATGCTGACAGGAGCCTGATATAGCTGTCTCCTTAGAGGTCTACCAGAGCCTGACATATACAGAGGAGGATGCTCACAGCTAACCATTGAACTCATCATGAGGTTCCCAAGGGAAGAGTTAGAAAGAATACTGAAGGAGCTGAAAAGGTTTGCAGTCCCATGGGGAGAGCAACAATACCAATCAGCTAGAGCTCCTGGGGTCTAAATCACCAGCCTGGAAGCACATAGGGAGGGACCCAGTGCTCAAGGAGAGGATGGTCTTGTTGGGCATAGGTGGGAGAGGTCCTTGGTCCTGTGAAGGCAGGATGCCCCAGTGTGGGGGAATTCGAAGGTGGGGCAGTGAGAGGGGGTGAATGGGTGCGGGTACATCCTCATAGAAGCAGGAGGAAGGGGTAAGGGATAGGGGTTTTCTGGATGGGGAAATGTGGAAAGGGAATAACATCTGAAATGTAAATAAAATATCCAGTAAAAAAAATAACAAAATGAGAAACACAATAAATACCTTTGGATTTTATGGATGATATTTTGAACGAATGAACGGGGGTCGATTTAAAGGAAGTTGACAGTTATAATTATTACAATATTAAGTAGCTTGATTCACTATATCTTCTCAAGAGACAGAGCTCTAGATAAGAATTACCAGCCTTAGAAAAAGGGTTAGAGGAAACATTGGATAAGATGTTAGAACAAAAGATGCAGAATTTCATAGATTAGACTGAACAGCAAAGAGGTAGTGATAAAATTTGGGAGCAGAGTCTAGAGGATAATTTACTAAATCTAGTAAATAAAAACAAGATAGTGGCTATATTATCAGAATTACAATATAAAGAGAAATTAAAATCATGGAAGCAGTGTCTAGAGCAGAAGATACAGGAAAATACAAAGTAGAATAAACAGCACAGAGAGAAATTTAAGACCTGGCAACATGGCCTATATAAAACACTGGAACTAAAGATAGAAGGATTTAGGGTTCAAGATAAGCAACAAAGAGAGGAGAGTGAAAGTTACAGACAGGAGCTGGAAGAGATGCTAGAACAAAAGATCCAATAGCTCACAGATTAGATTCAGTGTTAGAGAAACAATAATGAGAACTGGAAGCAAGACTTGGAGGAGAACCTTTTAAAAGAAGTCAATCAAAGTAAAATAGCAGAATATCAGAATTATAAAGAAAAAATGTGGATGCAAAACCTTGAACAGAGAAAGTACAGAAACTTAAGGAAAAGGAGAAATTTAAAATATCAATTAAGGATAATACTCAGCTAGAGACAGAAGATAAAATTAGATAAACCTAACCAAAGTTTTTTAGAAAAAAAAACTTTAGTTTATCTGGCTAGTAGGCAACAAAGACCACCATAAGATGATCATTCACAGGGTTATCAGGAATTCAAATTGCAATTTGTAGATGTATTAGGACTGAGAAAATTGAAGGAAAGTATCACTAATTTTGGAATGCATTCACCATTTGTAAAACAAATCCTGACTTCTTGAGCTACTAAAAATAGAATAATCCCCCAAGACTGGAAGGGAATGGCAAAAACAATACTAGAACCTGCATCATATTTAAAATGATTTTTATGGTGGAGAGAAGAGGCGAAGGAGCTAGCACGACAAAATAGAGCCAAAGATCAGCTGCTTGGTGAAGGTCAGTTTGCTGAGATAGCAATGCAGGATGTATATGATGAAGAAACTTCGACCTTGTGTCGCTTGGCAGCCTTAAATGCCTGGGACAAAGTTGCAGAATCAGGGCAAAGATTTGAACCATTTTCTCAAGTCATGTAAGGTACAAAGGAAGCATTTCCTGACTTTTTGCAAAGGTTGACTTCTGCTGTGGAAAGAAGTATATAGGATCCATCAGAAGAAAGGAAATAATTGAGTCCTTACCTTTCAAAAACTTGAATGTTTAATTCAAGGAAGCAATAGAGCACGGAGGGCAAGGGCAGCATCAATAGATGAGTGGATTAGATAATACAGCTGATGTTAGACCTTGTTCACCTCTTATGATCTTAACAGGAGAAGATGCCACTGGAGGCCTTCAAACAACCCAAAATTTCAGATGTCTTAATTGTGGTGAGCAGGATTATTTCAGAATAAACTGTCGAGAAAACCAAGTTAATCCCAAGAGTGAGCCCATGACTCCTGGAATATGTAAAAGATGTGGCAAAGGCTGACTTTAGACTAGGGAATGTAAAGCAGCAACAGACAAATGGGGCAACAATTTACCAAAAACTCCCAGGTGGTCCTCTTGCAGGCATGGATGCCAGACAGGGAGAGTTCTCTTCCTTACAACAGTTTAAAAGCAGATGTTATGAAACCAAATAACAAGGCTAAGGCAAATTCTAAAGATAATTCAAAAAAAGTAAAAAGGGGTCAAAAACCAAATATTTTGGTAAACTTCTACAGAGGATCAAAGGCCCAAGCTTAGAATATTATTAAACAACATAGAAATTGAAAGAATGGTCAATACTAGAGTTGATGTCATCATTATCTCTACAAAATCTTGGCCTTCAGATTGGCCACTTCAAGAAATAGACATCTATTTTTAAAGAGTTGGGATTATATCTCAAATAAAGCAAAGCACCAGATGAGTTAAATGTACAGGGCCTGAGGGTCAGAAAGGAAAATTGACCCATACATGGCTAATGTAGCCATAAACTTATGGGGAAGAGATCTGTTACAACAGTGGAAAACACAACTTAATATCCTTTCAGTCTTAGAGGCTGTCCATTAGTTAAGGAATGTTACCAAAGACAGTTACAGTCTATCCAGGCTGTCCATAAACAAGACACAGCAGGGTCTGACAATTCAGCTTTATATCAAGGACCCACTGATGTTGAAACACCAAAAGCTTTACCAGGCAGGTGGCTAAATGACCAACTCATTTGGATTGATCAGTGGTCTATAACAAAAGAAAAACTTCAGGCACTAGAACAGCTTCTCCAGGAACAGCTTGAGTCTCCACATATAGAGGAGTCTACCAGCCCTTTAAATTCTCTAGTATTTGTCTCATTCCCTTCATTGTTGCCTAAGGAATGTCCTATTATAGAGTTTGATTTAAAAGATTGTTTTCCCCCCACAATTCCTCTATATGAACATAAGGAATGGTTTGCTTTCTCAAGGATCAATAGAGGTCACCCTATAAAAAGGTATCATTGGAAGGTCCTGCCACAAGAAATGTTAAATAGTTCTACCTTGTGTCACTATTTTGTTTAACATCTATTGCAAATGATTTGCAATAACTTCCTCAATCTATTATTTATCATTATATGGATGATATCCTATTGGCTGATTCAGATATAAGTATCCTATAAAGAATGTTTGATGAAGTAAAATAACCTTGCCTTGCTGGGGATTGAAAATCTGCCCCTGAAAAGATACAAAGAGGGGCCTCGGTTAATTATCTAGGATATAGAATAAGCCTACAAAAGGTTAGGCCACAAAAAGTGCAAATCTGGAGAAACCAGTTAAGGACTCTGAATCACTTTCAGAAGCTACTAGGAGATAGTAACTGGCTGTGGCTGGCAATTGGCTTAGCTACTCAAGAGCTAAGCAATTCATTTCAAACCTTCCAAGGTGATAAAGACTTAAATAGCCTGAGGAAACTACCAGCCTAGGCTGAGAATGAGTTAGTTCTGTTGGAAAGGAAATTGCAGGATACGTATCTATATCATATTGATCCAAAGATCACCTGCATCTTAGCTTTCTTGCCTTCTACTCATTCTCCACCAGAATTCTTATGTAGAGGGAAGATTATATATTAGAACAGGTATTTCTAGAACATAGAGTAAGAAATTTAAAGCCTACATAGAAACTTTTTCTGAATTGATAGTAAAAGGAAAAATGAGACTTTGACAATTAGCTGGAATGTATCCAGCTGAAACTGTGGTACCTTTTACTAATGCAGAGATTGCTTTGCTATGGACACAAGATTAACATTGCCAAAAAGCATGCAGTAATATCTTGGGAGAGATTAACAACAAACACCCTAAAAACAAGTGGCTTTACTTCATTAAAAGAAATAATTGGACTCTACTTCATATAACAAAAATAACTCCAACTTCTAGAGCCCTTACATTTTACAATGATGCTAATAAGTCAGGATAGGTAGGATATAAATCAAAAGATGTAAGTAAGGTGGCTGATAGTCCTTATAATTGTTTTAAAAATCTGAATTATATGCAATACTTCTGATATTATCAGATTTTCAAGAGTCTCTTAATATAGTAACTGAATCAATATGCAGAAGGAGTTATTTTACACATAGAGCTTGTACACATGCTGAACTTATTCAGGACAGTTCGGAATTGACCTTGATGTTTGTTCAGCTCAACAAATGATCAGAAATAAGAGGCATCTGCTGTATAAATCACATATAAGATCCCATTCAGGTCTGCTAGGTCCTCTGGCACAAGATAATAATGATATTGATCAGCTATTGATAGGAAGTATACCAGAGGCTTCAGAATTCCATTAAAAACACCATGGTAATAGCAAAAGTTTAAAGAAAGAATTCTCTATCACTTGGAAGCAAGCTAACGAAAGTGTGAGGCAATATTCTACTTGCTTGTTGTGTAACTAAACTCTGTTACCTACAGGAAGTAACTAACCCTAAAGGTACCCAAAGAAACAAAATTTGGCAAATGGATGCGTTCCATTTTTCAGACTTTGGTAAGCTGAAATATGTGCATCCTACTATAGACACATATTGAGGATTTTAATTAGCAACTGTTTTAGCTTCTGAAAAGGTTGATTCTGTAAATACACATATATTAGAAGTTATAGCCATAGTGGTAATACCCATATAAATTAAAATGGACAATGCTCTGGCATATATCTCTAATAAGATGAAGCACTTTTTAACATATTATAATATAAAACATGTTACAGGCATATCACATAATCCTACAGAACAGGAAACTGGGGAGAGATCTAATTGTACTTGAGAAGAGATGCTTAACTGACAAAGATAGGCGACAAAGACCCCCAGAGATAGATTACATAGTGCTGTATTAACCTTAAATTTTTAAAATGCTAATGCACAAACAACTGTGGCTGCTAAAAGACATTGGAGTGTGGAAAAACCTGCTGAACTAAACCAGCCTGTTTATTTTTAGGGTGTTCTAACATCAGAATGGAAAGCAGGAAATGTGTTACACTGAAGGAGAGGTTATGCCTATATTTCCACAGGAAAAGAAAAGCTATGGGTTTTTTCCAAGTTGATTAAAATCAGACATGGCAAAGACCTTGGCTATGCACAAGAAGAAGATTGAAAAAATCAACAAGATAGTTATATTTGTAATGATGTATATGTCTCTATACACAGTGACAACTGTTGGACCAGCTGAGACTTAAACATCCAATAATAGTTGTTGGGTACAAAATTCTCATCACTTATTACATACCATCCTTCAAGATGACATAAATGAATATTTGTGTGCTAGTTTAATTATATGATCAAACCAACTTTTAAAGAAAGGCAGTTATTCTTTGGTTATTGATTTTGCTTAATTGATATGTGCTCCCTACAAGTTCCATATAAATGTCTTTACAGAGCTATGTGTTGCTTGGGACATTTGTGCATTGCAGATTGGAAGAAGAGAAACACAGCTCTGTCAAGATTCACACTCTAGGATGCTGAGATTCTGGGACCTTCCATTCCAACCCCTTGCTTGATTCTGCATCAACTACATTGAAGATGTTTCCTCTCAAGATTTGCCTCCAGGATATTTCCAGAACAGCTAGCTTTCCATACAGTCTTTCAAACTGTTACAGCTAAGCCATGAGCTTTCTCAGAAAATAGAGACTCGAAGGCAAATGATGCCAGCTAGCCTTCCTTTGACAAACCAATTTCCCTATTGCTATTTGGCTGCCAGAAGGGAATTCTTTGACCCAATTCAGCTATAAGAAAGAAATAGAAGATTGTCATCCCAGTCCCTTAGGTTGGACTGGATGTTTCTGGCTAATTTATGAATTATAGATATGTTGTCGTTTTAAGGGATAACCTTAAAATGTTGTAACTTTGGACAGGGAGGAAACTATAAAGCTTAGACTCGGGGATTTCTACTTTCCCTTTCCTCTTCTCCATCCTTCCTTCTTAGGTAAAGGGGGAGGAGGAGTGGAAACAAAAAGGGGGGATATAGTAATATTATAGAAATTATAGAAATAGACAAATAAAGATATAATATTAGATTTATTCTTAAGCAAAGCATTGTATACCCATAATCTTACATTGGTAGAAATCTTTATAACTGATGCAAATTGAATTTACAATATTTACATTGATATAAAATTTATATATTGATATAGATTTAAGGTTCTCATTGGTATAAATCTTTGTATATTGATAAAAAATTTGAAATAAATATTGTTACTCTTCAATAGGCATTGTGCCTATGCAACTCATTTAAGAACAAAAGGCTTTAACCCAGTCCTTTTATAGTTGCTATTACAAGCTGTTAAGGATGATTAAGTAATACAAGTTAAGAATGAGAGAGTAACCTCATGACTATATTAGATTCTGACTTAATTATAATAAAGTGTTTTCAATATTATTCAACTAGAAATAGCTAAGAGTACTCAAGGTGTAATAGTTCAGAATCTATCTCTATCTCTATCTCTATCTCTATCTCTATCTCTATCTATATCTATATCTATATCTATATCTATATCTATATCTATATCT
>NW_021604616.1:8800241-8833056 GCF_004785775.1 Grammomys surdaster | reverse complement strand
TATCTATATCTATATCTATATCTATATCTATATCTATATCTATATCTATAGTTAGATAGATAGATAGATATCTTCAAAAACATCAGAAGTCCACAGATGTGACATTTAATCATTTCATTATTATTAAAATTTTTGACTAGAGACGAGTCTGCTTCTGACAATACCCCCTTCATGGTTCAAAGAAGATATTGAGCATCATAACATCCATATAGAGTTGGTCCTGTTGTGGCAAGGTACCCACTGGGCAGAAATTGCCTATATGATCTGCAGACAAAATACTGTGCAAAAAGGACAAACAGATGTGGTATAGTCAACCACATCTGCTAAGCTCTGACAAGATGGTGTAAGCAAGTCCTTCATATTTCCTGCTTCATATAAGATCTGGCAGAAAATTCTGGGCCAGAAGACTGAAGATAGATGCTCCAATGGTATGAGATATTAGGGGCTGTCCAGGTAGTCAGTTGTCTTTACAATTTGCTTAAGTTTTGGAAACTATGTTTTATGCTTCCTGTATATTCAGGTAATATTTAATTTATTTTCAGATTTCTGATGGGGTTGAAGATTAGTTATAGTTTTATAATCAAACTTAAGTTGTTAACATTGAGGAAGATGATATAGATTTGAAAGGATGATTTTCAGAAGGTAATGCAAGTTAAAAATCAAAATATAATTAAAATATAGAATTGTCAACTCAGGATAGATGGTAAGTACTTTATCTAAATTGACAAATATCAGGTACTGGATGTTACATGTACAACATATTGCACAATTTGCATAATTGTTATAGCTGTGTTCAATTTCTATCTGAGGGAAAGGAGCCTTTTTCTATTGGGCAAAAAGGGGAAATGTTGTGGGTTGCTCTGGTGCTATTTTCTTATGTTAATTTTGCTTCCTCAGGAGGGACTGTCTTCTGATGAGCTCACATACTCAGGTGATATCATGTAAATATTTTGACCATTTTTACTGGTCAAATAAAGACTTGAGCCTGTAATTGGGCAGGGGAAGTAAAAATTGGGATGGGAGGTCTTAAGCAGAGAGGAGAAGAGAATATGAAGCAGAACCACATGGCCAGGACAAATTGCAAGCAACAAGGGTATCCTAGCTGGGAGATAGGTTGGTGTGGTGATAGAGCTGCCCAATCTAGGCTTATAGCTTCTAAATATAATAACTGGAGTGTGTGTTTTAATATGGGTTTTTTGGAGGGGAATTATTGCAAGAGAACCATAGAATTAGACATAACCCAATTCTCTTATATTGAATCTCACTTCAAATGACTCAAACACCTAAATGTGAAAATTGAAATATTTCATCTGCTAGAAGAAAATGTAGGCTGTACCCAAAGTGATATTGTCGTGGATATGGACTTTCTGAAGATAATTTAATTTGTCCAGGAATTAAGACTAATTGACCAGTGAGATTTCCTGAAACCAAAAAGCTTCTGCATAGCTGAAGAAACACTTGAGTAAAGAATGAAGCCCCAGAGTCGGAGAAAACCTTGACAATGTGTGCATCTAACAGGGGATGAGTATTCAGAATACATAAAGAATATTTAAAATAAGTAGTCAAAACACTCATGATACACTGAACCAAAGGCCTGCAATCTGAGTAGATATTTTATATATATATATAAAAAGGACTAATAAATATCTCAAAAATTCATTATTATGCTTAGTAGTTAGGGGAATTCTAATCAAACCAACTTTGAGATTACAACTTAATTCAAGCATAATGTAAAAAACAATAAACACAAATATACAAACAAAAATAATTCACAACAAATGTCAAAGCAGAAGTGGAAAAAGGGAAACTGTATTTACTGTTCATGGTACTCTAAACTGTTCCAATCACTATGGAAATTAAGATGGAGATTTCTCAAAAAAATCTTTCATAAGACCACCATTATCACATGTTAACATACACCTAGATGACTCCAATTCCTATCCTACTCCTCTTATACCTGCTCAGTTACACTCACTCCTATTCTATTCACAATATCCTGAACCTGGCAACAGTCTACATATACTTCAAATGGTAAATTAATGATAAAAATTGGAATACATACAATATGTAACATTGAGTTGTAACGAGAAATAGAATCTTAAGAATTAAAGGGAAATAGACAGAACTAGAAACTCTATTGAGTGAGACTTGGAACAACAAATGCTGTACATTTTTCCTCAAGTGAGGCTTTTAGCTATGAGTATTCAGATCTGAGATTCAAACATATAATAAGCAAAAAACAAGAAAGTAAAACAGATACAATGTGTTGCCAGGTTTAGAGGTGTATTATAGAGGGTAGCAGCAAGAAAAACTGGTAAAGAAGGTAGAAGTGGGAAAAAATGTTGAAAAGAACTTTTGTATTTCTTCCCATTGGTGACAGTAAGGGTGTTGAAGTCTCTCACTCTTAATGTGTGATTTAAGCTTTAAGCTTTAATAAATGTGGATGTCCTTGCATCTTGGCCATTGAGGTTAAAAGGATTGTCATCTTGGTTGATCTCTTCTTGGATAAGTATGAAGTGTCCTTCTGGATCTCTTTTGAGAAATTTTGCTTGAAAGTAAATTTTGGTAGCTATTGGAATGGCTACTCCTCCTTGTTTTTTGGGTCTGCTTGCTTTGAAAACTTTTTCTCTAGTTTTTTCTCTGAGGTAATGTTTATCTTTATGGCTGATATTGTTGTTGTTGTTGCTGCTGCTGCTGTTGTTTTATTTTGGTTTTTTGTTGTTATTTATTTATTTATTTGTTTGTTTGTTTATGCAGCAGAATGATGGATCTTGCTTATGCATCCATTTTCCTATCCTGTGTGTTTTTACTGGGAATTGAGTCCATTAGTGTTGAGATGCATTAATGACCAATGTTTAGTAGTTCTTTTTATTTTGATGGTGGCAGTGTTAGTCTAGTCTGTGTGTGTGTGTGTGTGTGTGTGTGTGTGTGTGTGTGTGTGTTTCCCTTTTTTTCTCTTTTTGGTACTGTAGAATTATTTCCTGAATTTTCTTGGGTGCAGTTAATCTTCTTAGGAAGAAGTTTTTGTTCTAGGATTTTCTGTAGGGCTAGATTTGTGGATAGATATTGCTTAAATTTGGTTTTGTCATAGAATACCTTGATTTCTCCAACTATGGTGATTGATAGCTTTGCTGGATATAGTAGTTTAGGTTAGTATCTGTGGATCTTATAGGCTGTAGGACTTACCAGGCCCTTGTATCATTTAGAGTCTCTGCTGAAAAGTTGAATGTAATTCAGAGATCTGCATTTATATGTTACCTGCCTTTTATCCCTTGCTGCACTTAAATATTCTTTCTCTTTTCTATATATTTTGTATTTTGATTATTATGCTGCAGGGAGATTTTCTTTTCTGGACAAGCCTAATTAGTGTTCTATAAAACTTCTTGCATGTTTGTAGGCATGCCTTTCTTTAGGTTGGAAAAGTTTTCTTCTATGATTTTCTTGAAAATATTCTCTGGGCCTTGGAACTTGGACTCTTTGCCTTCTTTTATTTCTATTATTCTTAGGTTAGGTTTTTTTATGATACCCCAGATTTCCTCAATAATTTGTGTCAAGAATTTTTAAAATTTAACATTTTTCTTTGATTGATATATCAATTTCTTCTATTGTAAAGGAGGGATTCATAATAAATTTTACAGTCAAGAGGTTAAAACACACAATATGTAAATCACAAATTCCCTAGAGAGTTGACTCAGTAGACAAGAACACTACTTACTCCATTAAAGACCCCAAATTCAGTTCTCCACACTAACAACAAGACCCACAATGTGAAAGAGATGCAGCTGGAGATGATCATATATTAAAACTACAATATAGAAAATATAATATAATTATTTTGTGGCATACTTATGATTGAGATATTTTACATATCAGATTATCACATATGGATAGGTAAAATATTAGAATTGAGAAGACCCCATTGAATGAGAGGATTGACAGGAATGGAGAGTCCAGGGAAATAGGAGGATTTGAGAAAAAGTAAGAATAGCTATCACAGAGTATATACTGATACTCCATGAAATCCAGTAATATTAACTTGGAACATATATTGAGAAAAAAGAACACCTTGTCATTTAGTACCCTGATGGGAATTCTCTAACTCCATGCAAAGGAAAGGTATCTTCAAAGTAGACAAGATGAAGATTAATCTTACATTAGAATTCCTTTTTCATGCTATGTATACATCATGTCATATACAGTCCATGCAGTATGTATAGTCACAGTGAGTTAAATCTTACTTTACTTTTCTTTTTTCATTAATCATCTTATTCATTTACATTTCAAAAGATGTCCCACTTCCTCTCCAGTGGCTGTGCCCTGAGGTGGGCAGAACACAGGCCCACAGGATGGGTCACAGGTTGGACCAGTCATTCATTGGCCATTTTGCCAGTCTGTGCTCCATCATTATCCATGGGCATCTTGTAGACAGGGCAAATTTTGGCTCAGAGGTTTTGGGGGTTGGTTGATGCTCCCTCCCTTCACTAGATGTCCCACTCACTAGCTAAAGAAAGTGGTTACTTCAGTTTCTATATCTTCTGCTCATAGTAGTCGCATCTAGGGTCGCCACCATCTACTCTCAGGAACCTCTCACGTCCCAGATCTATGACTAGTCCCAGAGATGCCTCCCACTGATTCATGTTCTCTCTCCTAGTCCTCTCCCATCCCCTATCCCCATACTTGATCCCTGTCCCCAATCCCTTTCTCCCTTCCATTCCCACAGTTTTTTCCCTCCATCTACCTCTGCCAGGAGCCATCTAGGAGAGTCTAAAAAGTAGCAAGTGGTCTTCCTGAGGTGGTTTCACTGTGGACTGTGAATTATGACGAATTAGCCTTTTCACACCAAGTCAAAAGGACATCATTTTAGAAAGGATTCCTGTGATTAATATGCCATTTCTATTATTATTTACGTAAATCACAAGGTAGTAGCCTACACTTTTGGGTACATTTCTCCAGTTTAGTGTAGTCTTGCAGTGATGCTATACAGACAAATAGATGATTTCTTAATTCTTAATAATGATCTTATGAGAATTCTTAAACTTATACTTGTATTATTAAGCCCATTATAATAAGACTGCTGTTGAAATTCTTTCTGATATAAAAACTGCAATGAGAACTCTGCAGTGTTCCTGTGGCATGAGTTAATTGCTTTTGAGATATAAAGCAGGAATTTATAGCTTGGAAAATATTCCTAAAGGCTGTACAACTATTAACCAAAAAAGGGAACTAATAATTTATTGTAAGTGCAAGGACAGAAGATAAAATATTGATTGGGTTTATCTCTACAAAACTTCAATGACAACTTAGTCACAAAATGTATAGTTTTAAATACTCAATGCACCTGTGGAGCTAGCGATAGATAACGAATGTCTATCTAGATAACTAGTCTTAGTGAAAACATATGAACACCTCTGTTGTAAACTTCTTATTCGATTTATGATTTAAATTTGTGTTTGAGCTTTTAGTGATTTTTTTTTGTAAAACAGGGATACTTGGGAAAACCATGTGATCTTTTCTCCTAGAAAAGGTCCAAAAAAAAAAAAAAAGGAACAATTACATTACAGCAGAAGGAGAGAGCAAGATTAGGAAGAAGACAGAGCAAGATTGGGAGGAAGAAGGAGAAGACAGTAGAGTAGAGTACCTTAGAAACTAAGTGTGCAGTTTAGACATTAAGAAAGTAACTTAGAAATTAAGAGTATATAGTCTGACAGGTACTTTCCCCTTTTACTTTCCCTTAGAAATAAAGATTAGAATCCTTTTTTAAGTGTCTCCTTTCCTCCCAAAACCAAGACTTGTCCCCACCAAAACTTTTTCCCCTGGGTTACACTTAAGAGAGAACCAGAGCTCTGCATCTGACCAGCAGCGTGGTTCTGATTTTTATTTTATTTCTCTTTCTGAGTGAGATTCAAGGCCCCTCTCTTAAGCCCTCATTATCAGTTTCTCTGGGTCTGTGGATTGTATTATGACTATCCTGTACTTTATAGCTAATGTCCACTTACATGTGAATCCATGCCATATGTGTCTTTCTGAGTCAGGTACTACACCAGCAAAAACAAAATAATGGAAACACACACACATACACACACAAGCAACATCAAAATGACAGAAGTAAACAATATTGGTCATTAATATCTCTCAACATCAGTGGACTCAATTTCTCAATTAACAGACATAGGTTAACAAACAGATGTGAAAACAGAATCTAACACTCTACTGCATATAAGAAAAAAACCTCAGCAACAAAGATAGGCATTATCTCAGAGTAAAAGGCTGGAGAAAGTTTTTCCATGCAAATGGACTCATGAAGAAATATGGAGTCGCCATTCTGATATCTAATAAAGTATACTCACAACAAAATTTAATCAAAGGAGATGGAGAAGGACACTTCAGACTCATCAAAGGAAAAAAATCTGTCAAGATAATATTTCAGTTCTGAAAATCTCTACCCCAAATGCAAGGGCATCCACATTCGTAAAAGAAACATTACTTAAGCTAAAAGTTCACATTGAATCCCACACATTAATAGTGGAGAATTCAACACCCTACTCTCACAAATGGACAGGTCATCAAGACAGAAATTTAATGGTAAAATAATGAAACCAACTGATATTATGAATTAAATTGACCTAACAAATCTCTACAGAATATTTCACCCAGATACAAAAAAATATAGCTCCTTCTTAGTACCTCCTGGAAGCTTTTACAAAATTGATCATATACTCAGCCACAATGAAAGACTCAACAGATTAAAAATTAAAATAACTCCTTGTATCTTATCAGACCACCATGGATTAAAGATGGAATTCGACAGAAACAAAAAGAAGCCTACAAATTCATGGAAACTGTACAAATCTCTACTGAATGACCACTCAGTCAGGGAAGCAAATAAAGTAAATCCTTTCTAGAATTCAATCAAAGTGAAGTCACAACATGCCCAAACTTATGGGACATAATAAAAGCAGTGCTAAGAGGAACCTTCATGCCATTAAGTGCCTTTGAAGACCTCTGCAGAGGGGAGACCCTCTCTCAAGTCTCAGAAAGTCGCGACCACCCAGTAATCTGCTTGAGACACCATGTACCGGAGCAATTGCGAGGTTGTTTATTAAGGCGTGACAACTAGCTGCCTGTCAATTCGTATGCCCACGCAGGAGCTGAATTGACCCCGACAGACAGTTTGAGAAGGGTTTTTAAGGGGAAAAACAACAAACCAAGGAATGGGGAGGGGGTGAGAGGTTGCTAGGGTGGTGTAACATGAAAATAGTGGAACATTCCAAAGGAACCCAACCTACGGGAGTCAGGGTCAGGTGAAAACTCTCTGTATGCTTATCTTTCTCAAGAATGTGGTCCTGCTCTGTTACTGTTACTTTGGCCTTGCCCTGTCACTATGGTTCTCAGCTTGGTTCCACCTGGCTAAATTGCATTCTAGCCAGTTCCCATAATTAGTCTGTCCACATTCTTAACTTGCTTCATGCCTCCATGTCTTTGTAAAGAAAGCCTAAAGAATATTTTATGTCTAAAAAGGATTCTATATACCCAGTATCTATAATTTTTCACTCTATACCTTCACAGAGAAATTGGTGAAATCTTATAGTGGCAACTTAAAAATACACAGGAAAGGCCTAGAACACAAAGAATCAAACACGCCCAAGAGGAGTAGTGGGCAGGAAATAATAAAACTGAGGGGTAAAATCAATACATTAGAAATAAAGTTAATGATACAAAGAATTAAAAAAAAAAAGATGTGGTTCTTTGAGAAAATCAACAAAATAAACAAACCCTTAGTCACACTACCTAAGAGGCAGAGAGGCAGTTATCCAAATCAACAAAATAAGAGATTCAAAGTGATAAATAACAACAGACATTTAGGATCATGTCTATTTTTTCCTTCAGTTTATTTATATGTTGGGTTACATTGCCAGATTTGCAAATATTGAACCATCCCTGCATCCCAGGATGAAGCCTACTTGATCATGTTGGATGATCTTTGTGACATGTTCTTGGATTTGGTTTCCAAGTATTTCCTTGAGTATTTTTCCATCAATGTTCATGAGTGAAACTGATCTGTAATTCTCTTTGCCAGTTGAACCTTTGTGTGCTTTAGGAATTGTTTCTGTGGCCCCATATAATGAATTTTGCAATGTTCCTTCTGTTTCTGCTTTGTGGAATGTTTTGAAGAGAATTGGTATTAGGATTTCTTTTAAAGTGTGGAACAATTATGTGCTAAAATGTCAGGTCCTTGCCTTTTCATGGTTAGGAGATGTAGGAAGCCGCGCATGCGCTGGCTAAAGCCGCGTTTGCCTGACATCCGGGATTTTTTCCTGGTGAATAGGTGAATTGCGCATGTGCCATGGAAAAGGCCTGCCAAAGTTAAAGCCCATCCCACGGCGTTTGGCACGCTACGAGTAATCAGCCAATCAGAGGTGAATGCACCGGTCCAAGGGTATATTAAGCAGTGCTTTTCCTGGGCCTGGCGTCTTCTTCCACCATTTTGTATTTGGGAATAAACGTGTTTTTACAGAAGGATTCTGGTGTGTGTGTGTGGTGCGTTCTTGCTGGCGAGACGATTACACACGCGCCTCACAGTTGGTGCCGAGAAACCCGGGAGAATTTACCATCGCCGGCGCTGTTTAAGAAGGCCCTCCACTCGTCCTCTACGCATGGAGTGAATCCAGAACCGTAGAACAAGGTAATGCTCTCTGAGAGATATGTTTGGACTTGATTTAATTTATTTCCCTCCCCAGTTGGCAGGAACTTTAGAGGCTCTCGCTATGGTGCTGGTAGCGTTAGTTCTCTTCCTTTTGGTTTTCGTGGCGGTTCGGGGAGTGGCAGACGGATTACGGGTTAGCATGTCAGAAACAGAGAAAAGAAGGAAGCGCTTAGAAATTCAGAAAGGAAAAGGGAAAAAGGATATATTAAAGAAATTAAGCCTCCCCGAGGAACAACCCACGGGGATGAGAGATGAGGGGAAGAACACCCTTGGGAGAGACAGAAGGAGAGGAAGCCTCAGAAAGAGATCTCTTTATCCGGTAAAGGAAGTTTTGGGGCTTGATGCCTCTGAGTCGGAGGGACTAACTTCCTCCGAGTCAGAGGACTCAGATGAAGAGATAGATGAAGAGGAAAGATGCCAGCCAGATAAACAGTTGCCGCCGCGAAATCTAAAGCAGAGGAAAACGAGAGATAGAAGCCGGACGGCCTCTCGGCCTGTAGCGCCCTCCCAACCTAATGTTCTCGGCGCACTTCCGCCTTATGTGGACAGGTGCTGCTCAGGCTCCTTCCTTTCAGAGGAAGACAAGAGAAAAATATTACAAGCTTTTCCAGTGTTTGAGGACACAGGAAGAGGTCGTGTCCACGCACCTGTAGAGTATGCTTCTATTAAAGAATTCGCTGAATCGGTTAACAAGTATGGAGTTGATGCTAATTTTACAATTATGCAGCTTGAGAGATTTGCCACTATGGCAATGACTCCGAATGATTGGCAGAACACAGTAAAAGCTGCTCTCCCTAATATGGGACAGTATATGGAATGGAAGGCTTTGTGGCACGACGCTTCTCAAGCACAGGCAAAGGCCAACGCTAATGCGGAGGGCAATCAGAGACAGTGGACTTTTGAATTATTAACAGGGCAAGGACAGTATGTTACCGACCAGATTAACTATGATTGGGAAGCATATGGCCAGATTTCCACCGCCGCAATTAAGGCATGGAAGGCCCTCTCGAAAAAGGGCGAGGCTGGAGGAAATTTAACAAAAATATTACAAGCCCCCCAGGAGTCCTTTTCAGAATTTGTTGCTAGAATGACAGAAGTAGCAGGCAAGATTTTTGGAGACCCAGAGCAAGTCAAGCCATTGATCGAACAATTAGTATATGAAAATGCCTCACCAGAATGTAAGGCAGTTATTGCCCCTAGGAGAAACAAAGGGCTGACAGATTGGATAAAGGTCTGCCGAGGTCTTGGAGGCCCACTGACTAACGCTGGCCTGGCAGCAGCTATCCTGCAAGGCCAGAGCCGCTCAAGTTCTGGCGGCCGTAAAGTATGTTATAATTGTGGCAGACCAGGTCATTTGAAATGAGAATGTCGTACTCCTATACAAAAGAAAACCCCTGGGTTATGTACTAAGTGCAGGAAGGGATATCATTGGGCCAATGAATGTCGCTCGGTTAAGGACATTCGGGGAAGGATTATTCAACATGATCCCTCCCCTACAGAAAGAGATGAAGACATTTCAAAAAACGAATATTCGGGCCCAAGGTCTCAGGGCCCCAAAAAATATGGGACACAAGCCTACAACCGGGGGAGACCTCTAACTGCAGAGCTACAAGAGGTTCCGCAGGATTGGACCTCCGCTCTATCTCCCAATTCTTATTAATGCCATATGAGGGTGTGCAACCTATCCCGGTTGATTTTAAAGGTCCCCTGCCTGAGGGAAGCGTTGGCCTTATTCTAGGCCGCTCCTCTCTTACCTTGAAGGGGCTTGTGGTTCATCCTGGGGTGATAGACCAAGATTATACGGGAGAACTTCAAGTTCTCTGTTCTTGTCCACAAGGCATATTTTCCATCTCCCCTGGAGATAGGATTGCTCAGTTGGTTATTCTTCCAAGTCTACATAATTGTTTTCCATCCACCGGGGCGCCAAGAGGTGCCAATAGGTTCGGTTCTTCAGGAACTGACTTTGCTTATTTAGTAGTGGATCTCAAAACTAGACCCACTTTACAATTAACAATAGAAGGGAAGAGTTTTACAGGAATTTTAGACACAGGAGCTGATAAAAGTATTATTTCCTCCAACTGGTGGCCTAAGGTGTGGCCTGTTACACAATCATCCCACTCCTTACAAGGGTTGGGATATGAGGCCAACCCTACAGTCAGTTCACGCTCCTTGACTTGGAAGACGCCAGAGGGTCAGACAGGAAGCTTTATACCTTATGTGCTTCCTCTCCCCGTTAACCTCTGGGGAAGAGACATTTTACAAGACTTAGGACTGACACTAACTAATGAGTACTCTCAACAAGTTATTAATATTATGAAAAGAATGGGATATAAGGAAGGAAAAGGCCTTGGTAGAAAAGAACAAGGAAGGTTAAACCCAATTTTACAAGAAAGTAATACAGGAAGACAAGGTCTGGGTTTTCCCTAGTTGCCACTGAGGGCTCCTTGCCCATACCCTGGCTTACAGAGGAAGCCGTGTGGGTTCCTCAGTGGCCCTTATCCTCTGAGAAATTGGAAGCTGCTACAAGGCTGATTGAGGAACAGGCACAGCTTGGTCATTTAGAACCTTCTACTTCTCCTTGGAATACCCCTATCTTTGTTATAAGAAATAGATCAGGAAAATGGAGACTTCTCCATGATTTAAGGGCCATTAATAAACAGATGCAGCTGTTTGGCTCAGTGCAACGAGGCCTGCCTTTGCTCTCTGCTTTACCTAAGCAGTGGAGGATAATAATTATAGACATTAGGGATTGCTTTTTCTCCATTCCCCTACACCCGCAAGATAGGCAAAGATTTGCATTCACTTTGCCTGCTGTTAATCATCTTGAACCAGACAAAAGATATCAGTGGAAAGTTTTGCCTCAAGGCATGGCCAATAGTCCTACCATATGTCAGCTGTATGTACAAATGGCCCTTGAACCTGTTAAGAAACAATTTCCTTCTCTACTCTTGATTCATTTTATGGATGATATTTTAATATGCCATAAAGAGTTGACCACTTTGCAGAACTCATATCCTTTATTAATTGCTACATTAAGACAGCGGGGTCTGCATATTGCCACAGAGAAGGTTCAAATTTCAGAAATCGGTTCCTTTTTAGGGACAGTTATTTACCCTGAGAAAATAGTTCCTCAAAAATTAGAAATTCGCAGAGATCATTTACATACCTTAAATGACTTTCAAAAGTTACTAGGTGATATAAATTGGTTAAGACCATTTTTGAAAATTCCCTCTGCTGAATTAAAACCTTTGTTTGACATTCTGAAAGGAGATTCCCATATTTCCTCACCAAGAGCATTAACACCGGCTGCAAATCATGCCCTGTGATTGGTGGAGGATGCCTTGCAAAAAGCTCAGCTAAAACGCATTGATGAGACCAAAACTTTTAATTTGTGTGTCTTTAAAACCAGACATTTACCAACTGCCGTGTTATGGAAGGATGGGCCCTTATCATGGATTCATCCTAATGTATCTCCTGCAAAGATTATTGAATGGTATCCAGATGCGGTTGCTCAGCTTGCCTTACGGGGATTAAAAGCAGCTGTCACTCATTTTGGAAGGGAGCCTAAGGTTTTAATAGTGCCTTATACTGCACATCAAGTTCAAATATTAACTGCTACCTCTGATGTTTGGGCCATGTTGGTTACCTCCTTTAATGGTCAAATAGATAATCACTACCCTAAACATCCCATTTTACAGTTTCCCTTAACTCAAGCTATTGTATTTCCACATGTCTTATCTCAAAAGCCGCTCCCGGATGGAGTGGTCGTTTACACAGATGGGTCAAAGACAGGTGTGGGTGCTTATGTAATTGATAATAAGGTCACTGCCAAACAATACCAGGAGACTTCACCTCAAGTTGTGGAATGCTTGGTAGTTTTGGAGGTTCTTGAAACCTTTCCAGGCCCTTTAAATATTGTTTCAGATTCCTTTTATGTAGTAAATGCAGTTAAAGCCTTAGAAGTGGCTGGGCTAATTAGACCATCTAGTAGACTTGTAAAAGTTTTTCAAAAGATTCAATTCGCCTTAGTTAATAGGAGATTTCCGGTTTTTATTACACACATCAGGGCTCACTCAGGTCTACCAGGTCCAATGTCTCATGGGAATGACCTAACAGATCGAGCCACAAAATTGGTTGCTATCGCCCTATCTTCAAAATTAGATTTGGCCAAAGATTTTCATAAAAACTTTCATGTGACAGCAGAGACGTTACGTCGTCGGTTTGAGATAACTAGAAAGGAAGCTAGAGATATAGTTACTCAATGTCAGAATTGCTGTCAGTTTTTACCAGTGCCTCATGTAGGAATTAATCCACGAGGAATTCGGCCACTACAAATTTGGCAAATTAATGTCACTCACATCCCAACCTTTGGCAAATTACAATATTTACATGTTTCCATTGACACTTATTCTGGAATTATATTTGCTTCTCCGTTGACCGGAGAAAAGGCAGCACATGTTATTCAACACTGCCTTGAGGCATGGAGTGCCTGGGGGAAGCCTAAAATTCTTAAAACGGACAATGGGCCAGCATACACTTCTCAAAAGTTTAGACAATTTTGTCGCCAAATGGAGGTAACCCATCTGACAGGCCTCCCTTATAACCCTCAGGGACAGGGCATCATAGAACGGGCTCATCGCACTCTTAAGTCTTATCTAATAAAACAAAAGGGAGGAGTCGAGGAGACTCTGCCCTTAGTGCCACGAGTCACCGTTTCTATAGCACTTTTTACTCTCAATATTTTAAACTTGGACAGTCAGGGCCATTCGGCTGTTGACCGTCACTGTTTAGAGCCTGACAGGCCGAAAGAGATGGTAAAATGGAAAGACATTTTGACCGGACAATGGAAGGGCCCAGATATTGTTTTATTAAGAGCCAGGGGAGCGGTTTGTGTGTTCCCACAGGAAGAAGACAACCCGTTTTGGCTACCAGAGCGGCTGACACGGCGACTTGCGATATTGGAAGGTGACACCCAGGCGGACCCTCCAGGCTCTGATGACAGCCCTTGTGCTGATCCAAGGGATACAGGTTCCTAGTATATCGGGGAAACGATGATGGACCATATTATCTGCCTTTCCAAAACCCATACCAGTCAGACATAATGTAACTAATCTGTCCAGAAAATTGTTTTAATATCTTACAGGAAATTGGTTAGAAAACTTCAGTGAGACACTCAGAAAATTGAGAACAGCTGTGGTGAACATCAACTTGACGCTCGTGGGATCTGTCTCTGACTGAGGGACTGTCCTCCTGGAATTCTTCAGCTTTCTTCTTTTCTTTTCTTTTAAGTGGGTGGGAGTAGGCCTGTTTGGTAAGCCCTATGTTGCGGATCAGTATTCATCCTTTGGTTGGATTGCAAACTCAGAGTTCAACAAAATTTTGACAAGGCTATTATTGGCCAGGTGCTTGTGACCAAAGAACTAGGGGCTTCCCCTGCAGTGTGGCTATCACTGCTTCAAAAATAAGTAGTCTCCCCCTCATGAGTGGTGGTGCTAAATGTTAGGCCATCAGCGTTACACCTCAAAGGATTTGCCCATTGTACTGGGTCGGTGAGGAGTCTTGGCCTGGCTGATTCTTGTCTGTGTAGCTGTGGTACCTGAATTTTGAGACAAACAGCCCTTGCACCCCTAGGAGATGACTCCATTGCACAGGGATGGGTGTTTGCATCTCTTTCTGTTTCCCTTAGCCCTTGCACTCAGAGGACTCGCTTCCATTGCACCTGATAGGGTAAGGGAGACTGTCTTAAACTATTAGTCCTTGATCGCTTATTCCCCCAAGATGGAATTTGCTTGATCGGCCTTGAGTTTGAGTCATGACTGGTACCACCCTAGACAGGCCAAGGACAGCCAGATAGACAACTCCATCTTTTTGTCTCCAGGCCAGTTGCCAATTGGTCCCAACGACGGGAATAAGTTGATCCCATATGCCAGAGATACACCACGAGTGGTGAGTCTATCCAGTAACAGGCATTACGAGTGGCCACAACCTGGGGCGCACATTCTGAGAATGCCAGGTGTGGGTGCCCGACCCTCGTAGCCTAGACAGAGAGCTCACCATTCTTTGGTGCTGGCTGTGGAGAAATGTCAACTAGCCTAAGACACGGGACATTGACCAGTGCCTGTTTAACAAAACAAAAAAGAAATAGCCAGTAGACAGATTCCTCAGCCGCTGTACCCAGGGGCTTCTGATAAAGACACCTGGTAAAGCCTCAAACATTTCTATACACAGTCCCTGCCCACTAAGGTGTTCGTTCCACGGATAGAAGGTCTGGTAAGTCAATAACGGAGTGGACGGATAAGTCTCGGCCACCTAAGACAGGGCAGCTGCGGGTGGGGAGGCTGACCCCGTGACGGGTAAGAGTTTGAGCACCGCCCTCTAAAGAGACTCAGACCCGCCGTGAGACCCCCAAATATGGGAGTTACGAAACCTTCCCAGGGATCTCAACTACCACCCCCTACAATAAAAACAAAAAGGGGCAGATGTAGGAAGCCGCGCATGCGCTGGCTAAAGCCGCGTTTGCCTGACATCCGGGATTTTTCCTGGTGAATAGGTGAATTGTGCATGTGCCATGGAAAAGGCCTGCCAAAGTTAAAGCCCATCCCACGGCGTTTGGCACGCTACGAGTAAGCAGCCAATCAGAGGTGAATGCACCGGTCCAAGGGTATATTAAGCAGTGCTTTTCCTGGGCCTGGCGTCTTCTTCCACCATTTTGTATTTGGGAATAAACGTGTTTTTACGGAAGGATTCTGGTGTGTGTGTGTGGTGCGTTCTTGCTGGCGAGACGATTACACGCGCGCCTCACAAGGAGACATTAATCCCAGCTCCTAGTATTTTATGTGTTATAATATTATTTAACTAGTTTATTTAACTAGATATAACTTTGATAGATGATATCTATAAATAAAATTATTTGTTTGTTTTTGATTTTCCAATTTGTGAAGTACAAGTTTTTCAACTATGACCTAATAATTCTTTGAATTATTTCAATGTCTTTTCATTTTTAATTTTGATAATTTGTATAGTCACTCTCTGACTTTTAGTTAGTATGGAAAAGGGTTTGTCTATCTTGTTGATTATGTCAACAACCGACTTTCTTTCATTGAGTCATTGTATTGTTCTCTTAGTTTCAAATTTATTGATTTCAATCCTCAATTTAATTTGTTCCTGCCATCTAATCCACTTTGGTGTTTTTACCTCTTTCTCTCCTAGACCTTTATGTGTGTAGTTAATTTGTTAGTATGAGATATTTCTAAGACTATTTATGAAAGTAATTAGTGCTATACATGTTCCTCCTATCACTGTTCATTGTGAACCATAAGTTTGAGTATGTTGTGTACTCATTTTCACTAACATTTAGGAACTCTTTAATTACTTTCTTCATTACTGCCTTAACTCAGTTTTCTTTCATAATTGAATTGTTTTATTACCAGGAATCATAGGATTTAATTTTATGTTTTGGAAATTCAGCTTTAGTCTATGGTATTCTGATAGGATATAGGATATTAGTTCAATTTTCTCGTATCTATTGACAATTGTTTGTGACTGAATATGCATTTAATTTTGAACGAACATCCCTGACATGCTACTACAAAGTTATATTTTCTTAGTGTTTAGGTGAAATGTACTGTAGATATCTGATAACTCCATTTTAATCATAACCTTTGTTAATGCTATTATTTTTTCTTTTCATTATTTGTCTTGACCATCTGTTCATTGCTTTTAATGGGGCATTGAAGTCTACCATTATTGATGCATGGGGTTTGATGTATTATTTAAGCTTTACTTATGTTTCTAAATGGACATCCTTGTGTTTGGGTCATAGATGTTCAGAATTGAGTAATCTTCTCGGTTGATTATTTTTTCTTTGATGAACTTGGAGTGTCATCAAAGAGTGGGCTTGTGTACTGTATACCTTTCACAGAGATCTCTGGCCAGGCCAGGTGGGTAGGTTCAAGCAATGGGGAAAGAATGTAAGCAGAGAGAGAGGGAATTGTCTCCACAGCCTCTGGTAATATGGCTGCCTCCACCTCTGTCTCCAGCTGCTGCTATTGTAGCTATTGCTCCACTGGCTGCACTGTGCTGAGCCGGTCAGGGCTGAGCCAGCAACAGGCTGACTAGCCAGTGAGGGGCTCTGGGGGAGCTTATGGTGGCACTTCATTTCTGGAGAAGAATTCTCCTCCCTGACGACAGTGTTACAGCTCTTATGACAGACAGAAGCTCTCAGATGATGAAGTAATTCTCACACACCTTTATTCCTTCTGGATAGGATCTTTATATATAGTTTTGGAGTGGGCTAAAGTCTGACAGTGGGTGCTTCCTATTGGCTTGATCTAAGAGGTTAGGGATGCCTCATCTACATGTGGAAGGGCTTGGCGTGTTGCCCCTATATGACTGATGGTCACAAATTTTTCTAGGGGGTGCTGTGGGGGGCTGCAGGCCTGGCACCAGGAGCAGGCAAAGTTTTTACTGTCCCTTCAGGGTCTCTGGAGCTTCTAGCCTTAGCTAAACCTTACCAGGCTTTCTCTCATGGCCACAGCCCTGAATCTTTTGATTAATTTTGGTTCAAAATCTATTTTGTTAGTGGAGTAGCTATACCAGCTTTCTTCTTGGGTTTATTTACTTAGAAAATATCCTTCCAACCATTTCTTTTGAGATAATAAATATCTTTGATGTTGTGGAATAATTGTTTTATGCAGCAGAATATGTATCCTGTTTTCTCATTCATTGTGTTCGTCTTTGTCTTTTCATTTGAGAATTGAGTCCATTGATACAGAGGGATATCATCTACAATTAATTGTTAATTCCTTTTATTTGTTGTTGGTGGTTGTGATTATGTTGTGTGTGTGTTTGTGTGTGTAGCTAGCATTCTTGGGATGGTGTTTTTCTTCTCATATCTTCTGAGTGATGGATAGATGTCTCATAAATTTGACACAGTCACAGAATATCTTTTAAAAAAAACATATTTACTTAGTGACAATTTTGTTGGGTATAGTATTCTTGATTGACATCTGTAGTCTCTTTGAGTCTGCAAATCATCTGTATATCTTGGTGGATTTTTTTTTCCTTTGGATGAACTTAAAGTGTCATTCCCCATGTGTAATAATCAATTAAGTTGGCAATCTATTTTATTAAATATTAGAATGTTTGTACCAGCTTGCTTCTAGTATTAAATTACTTAGAAATTATTTTTATTTTATACTCTCTGTGGAATGGTTGGGTATACTTCTAGTATGTCTGCCTTTATAGGTTCCTTAGCCTTTTGCATTTGTGGCTTTTTTTAAATTTTTTTCATTTGTAGCTTTTAATATTCTTTCTTTGATGTGGCTGCTAGTGTCTATTGGTGTATGTGGTTAATCCTGTTGGATTTGCCACCGGATGATTTAGATTTAATACAGTTTACAAGATTAGGATCCTAGTTGATGCATCTAGTGACTGAGACACCGTTGTTTCTGGGAAAAAAAAGTATTTATTTTTTCTATATGTTTAGGGGTTGATTATTATGTGGTGAGATGGTTTGCTTTTCAAATCCAATCGTTTTAGGTGTCCTTTTTCTAAAAAAAAAAAAAAAAATTATTATTATTAATCATTCCATTTGTTTACATCTGAAATGATAACCCACTTCCTGGTAACCCCCTCCACCAACCCTAGCCTGTGGTATCCCACTTCCTCATTACCCCTCTGAACCCCACCATCCTACATCTGCCCTCCCTGCTCCCTTTTGACTGTATGAGAGTACTCTCTCATCCACTAACACTCTCCCACCCCACTGTCAATCCCATTGGGTCATGGGAGCCTCATATTTCTCTGGTGTCTAGGACCCTCCAGTGGCTTTCCCCAGTTCCTTATCCCTCCAGCTACCTAATTTTATTCAATTTCTTGACCCTCTGTACCTCTTTTACATATCCGCCAGATTCTCATACTGCCATCCTTATTTCTTCTCCTCCTTTCTCCCTCCCTTATTTCTTTCTTCTTCCGTCTTCCAAAATCATCCTGTTTCCCTCTCAGTGCAGGACTGAAGCATCTACTCCCTAGACTTACTTCCTTCTACACTCCACATGTCTATAGGTTTTATCATACGCATTATGAGCATTTGGGCTAGTTTTCCACTTATTTGTGAGTACATACCATGTGTATTCTTTTGTGTCTGGGTTATCTCACTCAGGATGATATTTTCTAGTTCTACACATTTGCTTGTGAATTTCATGAAGTCAATATCTTCTTTGCCAAAATGTGGGTTGGCATTTTGTCCTATTGATAGTGTTCCTTGCTTACAGAAGCTTTTCAATTTTATGAGGTCCCATTTATTAATTGTTCCTCTTAAAGCGTAAGCCATTGGTGTTCTGTTCAGGAAATTTTCCCCTTTGCCCAAGAATTTGAGGCTTTTGCCCATTTTCTCTTTTATTAGATTCAGTGTATATGGTTTTATGTGGAGGTCCTTGATCCACTTGGACTTGAACTTTGTGCAAGGAGACAGGTATAGATCAATTTGCTACTACATGCAGACCACCAGTTGAAACAGCACCATTTCTTGAAAGGCTGTCTATTTTCCACTGGATGGTTTTAGCTCTTTTGTCAAAGGTCAAGTGAACAAAGGTGTATGGGTTCATTTCTTGGTCTTAAATTCTATTATATTGATCTTCTTACCTGTCTCTGTACCAATACCATACAGTTTTTATCACTATTGCTCTGTAGTATAGCTTGAGTTCAGGGATGGTGATTTCCCTCAGAAGTTCTTTTGTTGTTGAAAATAGTTTTTGATATCCTGAGTTTTTTGTTATTTGAAGTGAATTTGCAAATTTCTCCTTATAACTCTATGAAGAATTGAGTTAGAATTTTGATGGGGATTGCTTTTGGCAAGATGACCATTTTTACTATATTAATGCTGTCAATCCATGATCATGGGGAATCTTTCCATCTTCTAAGGTCTTTTTTTTATTTCATTCTTTAGACACTAGAAGTTCTTGTCATACAGATCTTTCACTTGCTTGGTTAGAGTTAAATCAAGATATTTCATACGATTTGTGACTATTGTTGTGGGGCTGTAACTCCCTTGTGGGCTTGGGTCCTGTTGGGCTGAGTTGTGGATCCCGGTTGTCTCCCACCCCAGGTGGCTGGAACCACAGCTTGGGGAGCAGAAGCACAGGAATTTGACTAAGTTTACTCCTCACAGTGCTGTGCTATGAGAAGACATGAGGCTCCAGACAGGCATGGACAGGTCTCAGCCTAAAGTCCCTTTGTGGGCAGAGCTCTTAGATGGGGACTCCCAGACAAGAAGGCCTATGGGAATCGACTAGTCTCAAACTCCTGGGCTCCCAGGTGCTGCGGGGAGCTGCGGAAGATTTTAGACTGTGGGGCATATGAGCTGGACCAGCCCGAAGCCGAGAGGGACAAGAGGGAGAGTTCCAGTAGCGCCCCACAGGGTAGTGGTACTCTTGGTCACTGCAAGTCATTTGGCTTGATCAAGGCTGGCTCAGCTAGCTTGCTTGAGTAGGCAGGGCTCTGTGTCTGGAGCATAGAGAAGTCCTCCATGAGAGATTAGACCGTGGCTTAGTAGTTGAAGACCTTCTCCACAGTTCTCCATGGCAGGCCCCAAAGACATGAGGAAGTCCATGGTATTAAAAGGTTTATTTTCATGGCAGAAAGTGGATGAAGTTGTACCCCGGGTCCTCATGGTGGGCCTGAGGTTAAACACCATTTGTAAGGAGGATGGTCTGGGAAAGAAAGCTTAATTGGCTACAACTTCTTGCCTTTAGGTATCTCATTAAAATGGAGATCTCTTGAGGCTCTGCAGCCTGTAGTCACACCCTCTACCTGTGGAGGGGCTGGTAGTGGCATTGCCCTACATGACTGAAAGGCACTGACTAAGGAGCATGGCAAAATGTATGCTGTCCCTTGCAGGGATACCTGTTGGGTCTCCAGCCATCTCTAGCCAGTGCTCCACCAGAAACAAAACTATACTATCACAGTCCTGCATATTGTGACGAGTATTGAATCCCTAATTTCTTTCTCATTCCTTTTATCCTTTGAGTAGAGGAAGACTACTGACTTGTTTGACTTAATTTTATATCCAGCCACTTTGCTGAAATTGTTTATCAGCTATAGGAGCTCTCTGGTAGAATTTTGTGGGTTGCTTATGTATACTATCATAACATCTGCAAGTAGTGATATCTTGACTTCCTCCATCCCAATTTGTATCTCTTTGATCTCTTTTTGTTGTCTAACTCCTTAGGCTAGACCTTTGAGTAGTGTATTGAATAGGTAGGGAGAGAGTGGGCAGCATTGTCTAGTCCCTGATTTTAATGGGATTGCCTTGAGCTTCTCCCCATTTAGTTTGATGCTGGCTATTGGTTTGCTGTATACTGCTTTTATTATATTTAAGTATGCACCTTGAATTACTGACCTCTCCAATACTTTTAACATAAATGAGTATTATACTTTGTTAAAAGCTTTTTCTACATCTACTTAGTTGATCATGTAGTTTTTTTCTTTGAGTTTGTTTATATATTGGATTACATTAATGGATTTCTGTATATTGAACAACCCCTGCATCCCTGGGTTGAAGCCTACTGGACCATGATGGATGATCCTTTGATGTGTTCTTTGATTCAGTTTGCAAGAATTTTATTGAGTATTTTTGCATCAATATTCATAAGGGAAATTGGTCTGGAGTTCTCTTTCATTGTTGGGTCTTTCTGTGGTATAGATATCAGTGTAACTGTGGGTTCACAGGAAGAATTGGGCAGTGTTCCTTTAGTTTCTACTTTATGGAATAGTTTGAGGAGTATTGGTATTAGATCTTCTTTGAAGGTCTGATAGAATTCTGCACTAAAATCAACTGGCTCTGCGCTTTTCTCGGTTGTGAGATTTTTAATGACTACATCTATTTCCTCAGGGGTTATGGGGGATGTTTAGATGGTTTGTCTGATCCTGACTTAACTTTGGTACCTGGTATTTATCTAAATCTTCCATTTCATTAAGACTTTCTAGTTTTATTGAGTATAGACTTTTGTAGTAGGATCTGATTTTTTTTTAATTTCTCAGTTTCTGTTGTTATGCCTCCCTTTTCATTCCTGATTTTGTTAATTTAGATACTGTCTCTGTGCCCTTAGTCTGGCTATGGGTTTGTCTATCTTGTTGATTTTCTCAAAGAACTATCTCCTAGTTTTGTTGATTCTTTGATTCTTTGTATAGTTCTTTTTGTTTATACTTGGTTGATTTCAGCTCTGTGTTTGATTATGGCTGGCCTCCTAATCCTCTTGGGTGTATTTGCTTCTTTTTGTTCTAGAGCATTCAGATGAGCTGTTAAGCTGCTAGTGTATGATCTCTTCAATGTCTTTATGGATGCATTCAGAGTTGTGAGTTTGCCTCTTAGCACTGCTGTCATTATGTTCCATAAGATTAGGTATGTTGTGCTTTCATTTTCATTAAATTCTAAAAAGTATTTAATTTCTTTTTTTTTTTTTCACTTCTTCCCTGATCATGTTATCATTGAGTAGATAGTTGTTCAGCTCCTACATGTTGGTTGGATTTCTGTTGTTTTTGTTGCTATTGAAGACCAGCCTTAGTCTATGGTGTTCCAATAGAATACATGGAATTAATTCAATGTTCTTGTATCTGTTGAGATTTGTTTTGTGTCCAAGTATACAATTGATTTTTGAGAAGGTCCCATGAGGTACTGAGAGGAAGGTATATATTTTTATATTTTTTAGGATGAAATGTTCTATAGATATCTGTTAAATCCATTTGGTTCATAACTTCTTTTAGTTTCACTGTGTCTCTGTTTAATTTCTCTTTTCATGACCTGTACATTGGTGAAAATGGGTGTTGAAATTTCCTTCTATTATTGTGTGAGGTTCAATGTGTATTTTGAGCTTTAGTAGCATTTCTTTTACAAATGTGGGAACCCTTGCATATGGGGCAAAGATGTTCAGAATTGAGAGTTCATCTTAGTCAATTTTTTCCTTTAATAAGTATGTAATGACCTTTCCCATCTTTTTTTTTTTTTTTTGATAACTTTTGGTTGAAAATCTATTTTGTTTGGCATTAGGATGGCTACTCCAGCTTCTTTCTTTGAGACCATTTGCTTCGAAAAATTTTTCCCATCCTTTTACTTTGAAGGAATATATATTTGACACTCAGGTGTATTTCCTGTATGTAGCAAAATGCTGGATCCTATTTATTTATCCAGTCTGTTAGCCTATGTATTTTTATTCGGGAATTGAGTCTATTAATGTTGAGAGATGTTAAGGAATAGTGATCAGTGCTTCCTGTTATTTTTGTTCTTAGAGTTGGAATTATGTTTGTGTGTTTATCTTCTTTAGGGTTTGTTTTGAAAAGATCAGTTTCTCTCTCTCTCTCTCTCTCTCTCTCTCTCTCTCTCTCTCTCTCTCTTTCTTTCTTTCTTTCTTTCTTTCTTTTGGATGTAGTTTCCCTCCTTGTGTTGGACTTTTCCTCCTATTATCCTCTGTAAGGCTGGATTAGTAAAAAGAAATTATTTAAATTTGGTTTTGTCTTGCAATACTTTGGTTTCTCCATCTATGGTAATTGTGAGTTTTGCTGGGTGTGTCTGGTGTAATTCTGATAGGTCTGCCTTTACATGTTACTTGACTTTGTTCCCTTACTGCTTTTAATATTCTTTCTTTGTTCTGTGCATTTGGTGTTTTAATTATTATATGATGAGAGGAATTTCTTTTCTGGCCCCATATGTTTTGTGTTTTATAGGCTTATTGTATGTTTATGGACATTTCTTTCTTTAGGTTAGGAAAGTTTTCTTCTATAATTTTGTTGAAGATGTTTGCTGACCCTTTGAGTTGGGAATCTTCATTCTCTTTTATATCTATTATTCTCAGGTTGAGTTTTTTCATTGTGTACTGGATTTCTTGAATGTTTTGAGATAGGAGCATTTTGCTTTTTGTATTTTCCTTGACTGTTGTGACTTAGTCTTGTACCTTCTGCCACTGAGATTCTCTTTTCTGTTTCTTCTATTCTGTTGGTGATGCTTGCATCTGTGAATCCTGTTCTCATTCCTAGGGTTTCCTTCTTCAGTGTTGTCTCCCTTTGAGTTTTCTTTATTGATTCTACTTCCATTTTTAGATCCTGGATGGTTTTGTTCCATTCCGTCTCTTGTTTGAGTGCATTCTCCTGTATTGCTTTAAGGGAGTTCTTTACATCCTTCTTAAAGTCCTCTATCATCTTTATGAAATGAGTTTGGATCTGAATCTTGTTTTAAGGGTGTGTGTTGAGGTATTGAGGCTTGCTGTGATGGGAGAACTGTGCTCTGATGTTGCCAAGTCAAATTGGTTTCTGTTGCTTATGTTTTTATACTTTCCTCTCACCATCTGGTTATCTCTGGTGTCTTCCTGCCTCTGACTGGAGCTTGTTCTTCCTGTGATCCTGTGATCCTGTGATCCTAGAGAAACCAGCTGAAACTGGAGTTTGGGCTGTGTGGGATTGGGTCCCTCAACAGGGTTCTATTCCCAGCCTGCACAGCTGGAAGCTTGAAGGCACCCTGGTCTCCAGCTGGGTGGGGAATCTGCTTCCCAAGATCAGAGGGTTCCTGGTATGCGAGGTCTCAGGGTGGGGTTTAAGGTCTCACATGTGAAGCTAGATATGTCTCAATAACTGGAGAGTTGAGTTGCAACTTGGGTGTGGCTGTGTAGGATCCTGTCTCTGCTCCCAGACGACATGTGCTTCTTATGGCTAGGAAAATTTTCTTTTACAATTTTGTTAAAAATATTTTCTGTGTCTTTGACCAAGGATACTTCTCTCTTTTATGCCTACCTTTAGACTTTTCATATTATCTCAGATTTCCTGTGTATTTTGTGTTAGTATTTTTTTTTAGATTTACATTTTTCCTTTTTTTGTTGTTGTTGTTGTAAGAGTATTTTTATTTGATTTTTCTGTTTACATTTCAAATGTTATTCCTTTCCCTGTTTCCTCCCTGGAAACTCATAATCCCAGAACCCCTCCCTCTATGAGGGTGTTCCTTCACCCACTCCTGCCTCCCTGGTCTGGCATTCCCCTACGCTGGGGCATTGAGCCTTCACAGGACCAAGGGATTCTCCTCCCATTGATACCCAACAAAGCCATCCTCTGCTACATATGTGGCTGGAGCCATGGGTCCCTCCATGTACATGCTGTGTGTGGGTGGGGGGAGTCTGGTTGGTTGATATTGTTTTTGTTTCTATGGCTTCCTATGGCAAATGCCCTCAGCTCCTTCAGTACTTTCTCCAACTCCTTCACTGGGGACCCCATGCCCAGTCCAATGGTTGGCTGCCAGCATCCACTTCTATATTTGTCAGCCTCTGGCAGAGCCTTTCAGGAGACAGCTATATCAGGCTCATGTCAACAAGCACTTCCCAGCTTCCACAGTAGTTTCTGGGTTTGGTGACTGTATATAGGATGGATCCCCAGGTAGAGCAGTCCCTTTCCTTCAGTCTCTGCTTCACACTTTGTCTCACTATTTTGTTCCCCCTTCTAAGAATGACCTAAGCATCCACACATTAGTCTTTTTTCTTCTTGAGCTTCATGAGGTCTATGAATTGCATCTTGAGTATTCAGAGCTTTTGGGCTAATACTCAATTATCACTGAGTGCATACCATGTGTGTTCTTTTTCTGATTGGGTTACCTCACTCAGGATGATATTTTATAGTTCCATTCATTTGCCTAAAAATTTCATGAATTCATTGTTTTTAGTAGCATGAGTAGTACTCCACATTTTCTGTATTCATTTCTCTGTTGAAAGACATCTTGGTTCTTTTCAGTTTCTGGCTATCATAAATAAGGCTGCTATGAACAGAGTGAAGCATGTGTTCTTGTTATATACTGGATCATCTTTTGGATATATGCCCAGGAGTGGTATACCTGGGTTCTCAGGTACTACTATGCCCAATTTTCTGAGGAAATATTAGACTGATTTTCAGACTGGTTGTACCAGCTTGCAATCCCACCAACATTGGAAGAATCGTTCTCTTTCTCCACATCTTCACCAATATCTGATTTCACCTGAGTTTTTTTATCTTAGCCATTCTCACTGGTATGAGGTAGAATCTCAGGGTTGTTTTGATTTACATTTCCTTGATGACTAAGGATAGTAGTGAACATCTCTTTAGGTGCTTCTCACCCATTCAATATTCTTTAGTTGAGAATTCTTTGTTTAGCTCTGTAACCCATTCTTAATAGGGTTATTTGATTCTCTGGAGTCTAACTTCTTGAATTCTTTGAATATGTTGGATATTAGCACTGTACCAGATGTAGGATTGGTAAAGATCTTTTCCCAGTCTGTTGCTTGCTGATTTTGTTCTATTGACAGTGTCTTTTGCCTTACAGAAGCTTTGCAATTTTATGAGGTGCCATTTGTCAATTCTTGATCTGAGAGCATAAGCCATTTTTGTTCTGTTCAGAAAAATTTCCCCTTTGCCCAAGAAGTCAAGGTTCTTCCCCACTTTCTCTTCAATTAGTTTCAGTGTATATGATTTTTTTTGGAGGTCCGTGATCCACTTGGACTTGAGTTTTGTGCAAGAAGATAAGAATGGATTGACATTCATTCTTCTACATGCTAACTGCCAGTTGAACTAGAACTATTTCTTGAAAATGCTGTCTATTTTCCACTGGATAGTTTTAGCACCTTTGTCAAAGGTCAAGTGACCATAAATGTGTGGTCTTTAATTATATCCCATTGATCTACCTGCCTGTCTCTTTACCAATACCATACAGTTTTTTTTTTATCACTATTGCTCTGTAATACAGATTGAGGTCAGAGTTGGTGATTCCCCAAAAAGTTCTTTTATTGTTGAGAATAGTTCTCACTATCCTGGGTTTTTTTGTAATTCCAAATGAATTTGAAAATTGTTCTTTATAACTCTGTGAAGAATTGATTCATAATTTTGATGGGGATTGCATTTAATCTGTAGATTGCTTTTGGCAAGATTGCCATTTTTACTCTATTAATCCAACCAATTCATGAGCATGGGAGATCTTTCCATCTTCTGAGGTCTTCTTCGACTGCTTTCTTCAGAGACTTAAAGATACTTGCTTTGTTAGAGTCACAACAAAATATTTTATATTATTTGTGATTATTGTGAACAGTTTCTTTCCCCCAATTTCTTTCTCAGCCTGTTTATCTTTTGAGTAGGGGAAGGCTACTGATTTGTTTGAGTTAATTTTATATTCAGCCACTTTGCTGAAGTTGTTTACTAGGTTTGAGAGTTCTCTGGTAGAATTTTGTGGGTCAATAAAGTATACTATCATATCATCTACAAATAGTGATATTTTGACTTCTTCCTTTACAGTGTGTATCCCTTGACTTCCTTTTGTTGTCTAATTACTGTGGCAAGGACTTTGAGTACTATATTGGATAGATAGGGAAAGAGTGGGCAGCCTTTTCTAGTTCCTGATTTTAGTGGGATTGCTTCAAGTTTCTCCCCATTTAGTTTGATGTTGGCTACTGGTTTGCTGTATATTGTTTTTACAATGTTTAGGTATGGTCATTGAATTCCTGATGATTCTAAGACTTTTAACATGAAGCAGTGTTAAATGTTGTCAAATGCTTTCTCAGCATCTAATGAGATCATCATGTTGGTTTTTTTCTTTAAATTTGTTGATATAGTGGATGACCTTGATGGATTTCCATATATTGACACATCCATGCATCCCTGGGATGAAGCCTAATTGATCATGATAGATGATTGTTTTGATGTGTTATTGGATTTGGTTTTCAAGAATTTTATTCAATATTTTGCATAAATATTCATAAGGGAAATTGGTCTGAAATTCTAGGGGTTTTTTTTTTGAGTCTTTGTGTGGTTTAGGTATAAGCATAATTGTGGCTTCATAGAACAAAATGGCTATTGTTCCTTTTGTTTCTATTTTGTGGAATAGTTTGAAGAGTATAGTAGAAGGTCTTCTTTGCAGATTTGATAGAATTGTGCAATAAACCCACCTGGCCTTGGGCTTTATTTGGTTGGGAAACTTTTAATGACTGCTGCCATTTCTTCAGGGGTTATGGAACAATTTAGATGGTTTATGTGCTCCTGGTTTAGCATTGGTACCTGGTATGTGTCTAGAAATTTTTCCATTTCATCCAGATTGTCCAGTTTTGTTGAGTATAGGCTTTTGTAGTAGGATCTGATGATTTGTGAGTTTCCTCTGTTTCTGTTGTTGTATTTTCCTTTTCAGTTCTGATATATTAATTTGGATACTGTCTTTGTGTCCTCTGGTTAGTCTGGCTAAGGGTTTAATCTATACTGCTGATTTTCTCAAAGAACTAGCTCCTGGTTTTGTTGATTCTTTGTATAGTTCTTTTTGTTTCTATTTGGTTGATTTCAGCTCTGAGTTTGATTATTTCCTTCCATGTGCTCTCTTTGAATGTATTTGCTTCTTTTTGTTCTAGAGGTTTCAGGTGTGCTGTCAAGCTGCTAGTGTATGCTCTCTCCAGTTTCTTTTTGTAGGCACTTAGAGCTATGAGTTTTCCTCTTAGCACTGCTTTTATTGCATCCAATAATTTTTAGTATGTTGTGTCTTAATTTTTTTTTAAATTCTAAAAAGTCTTTAATTTCTTTTTTTTTATTGCTTCCTTGACTAGGTTATATTTGAGAAGGACATTGTTCAGCTTCCACTTATATGTGGGCTTTCTGTTGTTTTTTTGTTGTTACTGAAGACCAGCCTTAGTTGGTGGTGATCTGATAGGATGCATAGGCTTATTTCAATCTTCTTGTATCCCTTGAGGCCTGTTTTGTGACCAATTATGTGGTCAACTTTGGAGAAGGTACCTTGAGGTGCTGAGAAGAAGGTATATTCTTTTGCTTTAGGATGAAATGTTCTATAGATGTCTATGCAATCAATTGGGTTCATAACAAATGCTAGTTTTACTGCATCTCTGTTTAGTTTCTGTTTCCATGATCTTTAACATCATGAGAGAGTAGTGTTAAAATCTCCCATTATTATTATGTGAGGTACAATTGTGTGCTTTGAGCTTTAGAAAAGTTTCTTTTATGAATGTGGATGCCCTTGCATTTGGAGCAGAGATGTTCAGAATTGAGAGTTCATCTTGGCAGATTTTTTTCTTTGATAAGTATGAAGTGTCCTTCCTTATCTTTTTTGATTGAAAGTCAATTTTATTCAATATGAGAATGGCTATTCTAGCTTGTCTCTTGAAAACATTTGCTTGGAAGCATATTTTCCAATGTTTTACTCTGTGTTAGTGTCTGTGTTATTGTCACTGAGGTGCATTTCCTGTTTGCAACAAAATGTTGGGGCCTGTTTACACATCCAGTCTGTTAGTCTATGTCTTTTTATTGGGGAATTGATTCCATTGAGGTTAAGAGATTTTAAGGCCTTTTGGCTAGGGCAGATACCTAGCTGGTTCGTTCCTGTGAAGACAACATATCCTGAACCTTCCTAGAGCAGCAGGTAAGAACCCCCCTCCACAATCCTAAGCCCCAGAGTTGTAACCCACCCAAACCTTGCTCCTCCAGAATACCACTCCCTTTCTGCCCTTTGATTGGTCCTCCTGATTAGGGCAGACACCTAGGTGGTCCACTCCTGTGAAGAAACCATATCCTGAACCATCTTAGAGCAGCAGAGGAACCACTGTACTCATAGCATCAGGGTTTCAGGGTCACAGAATCTGCCTGAGTCACAGGAGATCTTCCACCCAGGAGCTCAAAGCACAGGATCACAGAAACAACTGTGATCTCAGAGAAGTTCTGACACAAGCAAAATAACAGGAGAGACAGGCTCCAGTTAGAGACAGTCAGTGCAGGTAGCACTAGAAATAACTAGATGGCGAAAGGCAAGTGCAAGAACATAAGCAACAGAAACCAATGTTATCTGGCATCATCAGAACCCAGTTCTCCCACCATAACAAGTCCTGGACACCCCAACACACTGGAAAAGCAGGATTCAGATTTAAAAATTACTTCTCATGATGAAGATAGAGGACTTTAGGAAGGACATAAACAACTCCCCTAAAGAAATAAAGGAGAACACAGGCAAACAGGTAGAATCCCTTAAAGAGGAAACACTAAAATCTTTTAAAGAATTGCAAGAAAATACAACCTAACTGGGGAAGGAATTAAACAAAACCATTGAGGATCTAAAAATGGAAGTAGAAACAATAAAGAAATCTCAAAGGGAGACTACCCTGGAAATAGAAAACCTAGGAAAGAAATCAGGAGTCATAGATGCAAGCATCACCAAGAGAATACAAGAAATAGGAGAGAGAATCTCATGTGTATAAGATACCATGGAAAACACTGACATACTATCACAGAAAATGCAAAAGGCAAAGAGCTCCTAACACAAAACATCCAGGACATCCAGAAGACAATGAGAAGATCAAACGTAAGGATAATAGATATAGAAGAGAGTGAAGATTCCCAACTTAAAGGGCCAGTAAATATCTTCAACAAAATTATAGAAGAAAACTTTCTTAACCTAAAGAAAGAGATGCCCATAAACAAACAAGAAGCCTACAGAACTCTAAATTGACTAGATCAGAAAAGAAATTCCTCCTGTCACATAATAATCAAAATATGAAATGCACAAAACAAAGAAAAATACTAAAAGTAGTAAAGGAGAAAGGTCAGGTAACATATAAAAGAAGATCTATAAGAATTATACCAGACTTCTCACCAGAGACTATAAAAGCCAGAAGATCCTAGACTGATATCATACATACCCTAAGAAAACACAAATGCCAGCCCAGACTACTATACCCAGCAAAACTCTCAATCATTATAGATGGAAAAAACCAAGATATTCCATGACAAAACCAAATTTACAAAATATCTTCCCACAAATCCAGCCCTACAAAGAATAATAGATGGAAAACTCCAACACAAGGAGGGAAACTACAACCTAGAAAAAGCAAGAAAGTAACCTTCCAACAAACCCAAATAAAGATAGCTACACATAATTCTAATAGAAGATATCTTCTAATGAAGATAGCTAAACATAATTCCACCTCTAATAACAAAAAATAACAGGAAGAAACAGTCATTTTTCCTTAATATCTCTTAACATTAATGGACTCAGTTCCCCAATAAAAAGATTTGACTAACAGACTGGATACATAAACAGGACCCAGAATTTTGTTGCATATGATAAACGCACCTCATCAACAAAGACAGACACCACCTCAGAGTAAAAGGGTGAAAAACAATTTTCCAAGTAAATGGTCCCAAGAAACAAGCTGGAATATCCATTCTAATTTCAAATAAAATCAACTTTCAACCAAAAGTTATCAAAAAAAAAAAAAAAAGTAAGGATACTTCATACTTGTCAAAGGAAAAACCTACCAAGATGAACTCTCAATTCTGAACATCTATGCTCCAAATGTAAGAGCATCCACACAGATAAAAGAAACTTTACTAAAGCTCAAAGCACACATTGCACTTCAAACAATAATAGTGGAGGATTTCAGCACCCCATTCTCAGCAATGGACAGATCATGGAAACAGAAACTAAACAGAGACACACTGAAATTAATAGAAGTCGTGAACCAAATGGACTTAACAGATATCTATAGAAAATTACATCCTGAAACAAAAGAATATATCTTTTTCTCAGCACTCATGGTACAATCTCCAACATTGACCATACAATTGGTCACAAAGCAGGCCTCAACAGATACAAAAAGATTGAAATAAATCCTTGCATCCTATCAGATCAGCATGGATTAAGGCTGGTCTTCAATAATAACAAAAACAATGAAAAGCCTACATACACGTGGAAACTGGACAATGCTCTACTCAATGATGACTTGCTCAAAGAAGAAATAAAGAAAGAAATTAAAGACTTTTTAGAATTCAATGAAAATGAGGACACATCATGCCTAAACTTGTGGGACTCCATGAAAGCAATGCTAAGTGGAAAACTCTTAGCTCTAAGTTCCTACAAAAAGAAAATGGAGAGAGCATACACTAGCAACTTGATAGCACACCTGAAAGTTCTAGAACAAAAAGATGCAAATACTCCCAAGAGGAGTAGACGGCAGGAAATAATCAAACCCAGGATTGAAACCAACCAAATAGAAACAGAAAGAACAATACAAAATATCAACAAAACCAGGAGCTGGTTCTTTGAGAAAATCAAGAAGATAGATAAACCCTTAGCCAGCCTAACCAGAGGACACAGAGGCAGTATCCAAATTTACAAAATCAGAACTGAAAAGGGAGCCATAACAACAAAAACTGAGGAAATTAAAAAAAATCAGATCCTACTACAAAATCCTATACTCAACAAAACTGGAAAATCTGGATGAAATGGACAAATTTCTAGACAGATATCAGGTACTAATGTTAAATCAGATGCAGATAAACCATCTAAACAGTCCCATAACCCCTAAAGAAATAGCAGCAGTCATTAGCAGCCTCCCCACCAAAATAGCCCAGGACCAGGTGGTTTTAGTGGAGAATTGTGTCAGACCTCCAAGGAAGACCTAATACCAATTCTCTTCAAACTACTCCACAAAATAGAAACAGAAAGAACACTTCCCAGTTCATTCGATGAATCCATCATTACACTCATACCTAAACCACACAAGGAATAAAGAAAAAAAAGAGAGAGCACTAGAGAAAATGCAGAGACAATGAGGAACAAAGAAGCTTCAGAGAGAGCAGGAAAAGTAGACAGGCTTCTGCTTGCCATGGGATGGAACAGGTCTTTTCTTAACAGCAAGGTAGGCTTCTTAGTCATATTAAAGAGGGCAAGGCTTTTTTTTTTCCTTACAGACTTGGTTTTAATTCATTTAGCAATAAAATGGTAGAAGCTTTTTTTTTCTACATGCAATAAAGACTGTAGCTCATTTTTCATCCAGAATGAGTGCCTTCTTTCTGCACTGGCACTTGGTCTTTTGCTCTATATGCATATGTAAGAATGAATGTGTGTGTGTGTGTGTGTGTGTGTGTGTGTGTGTGTGTGTGTGTCAGTATGAGATTGTGAGATAAATATAGCCCTTCCTCCCCTGCCTGGTCGTTTGGGCTGGGGCAGACACAGAGTTGTTCTGTTCCTGTCCTGTGGAGATCCTGACTCCTGAGTCATCCTAGAGGAACCACTGCACTCAGAGCAGCCGGTAAGAACTCCATCTCACTCCCTAAGCCCCAGAGATT
>NW_021604616.1:8734271-8800231 GCF_004785775.1 Grammomys surdaster | reverse complement strand
GTCTGTTCCTGTCCTGTGGAGATCCTGACTCCTGAGTCATCCTAGAGGAACCACTGCACTCAGAGCAGCTGGTAAGAACTCCATCTCACTCCCTAAGCCCCAGAGATTCATATGGGAGCCAAGGCCATTCAGGACACAGCAGCTACCCAAACCCCGCCCCTCCGGAATTCCACTTCCCTTCCTCCCCTGCCTGTTACTGTGGGCTGGGGCAGACACAGAGTTGGTCTGCTCCTATCCTGTGGAGATCCTGACTCCTGAGTCATCCTAGAGCAGCCGGTAAGAACTCCATCTCACTCCCTAAGCCCCAGAGATTCATCTGGGAGCCAGGGCCATTCAGGACACAGCAGCTACCCAAACCCCGCCCCTCCGGAATTCCACTTCCCTTCCTCCCCTGCCTGGTCCTGTGGGCTGGGGCAGACACAGAGTTGGTCTGCTCCTGTCCTGTGGAGATACTGACTCCTGAGTCATCCTAGAGAAGCCACTGCACTCAGAGCAGCCAAGGAGCCACTGCACTCAGAGCAGCCGAGGAGCTACTGCACTCAGAGCAGCAGACACTGAGTTGATCTACTCCTGTCCTGTGGAGATACTGACTCCTGAGTCATCCTAGAGGAGCCACAGCACTCAGAGCAGCCGAGGAGCCACTGCACTCAGAGCAGCAGACACCAAGATTAGGATCATAAGACTACAGAGACATCTGGACTCTGAGGAGCTCTGCAACAAGCAAGATAACTGGAAATACAGACTCCAGTCTTACACAGTGAGGGCAGGCAACACTAGAGCTAACCAGATGGTGAAAGGCAAGCACAAGAACATAAGGAACAGAAACCAAAGTTTCTTGGCATCATCAGTACCCAGTTCTCCCAATATAGCAAGCCCTGAACACCCCATCACACCTGAAAAGCAGGATTGAGAATTAAAATCACTTCTCATGATGATGATAGAGGATTATAAGAAGAAATTAAGTAACTCCCTTAAAGAAATACAGGAGAGTACAAGTAAACAGATAGAAGCCCTTAAAGAGGAATCACAGAAATCTCTTAAGGAAATGCAAGAAAACACAAAGAAGGAATTAAACAAAAACATTCAGGATCTGAAAATGGAAACAGAAACAATAAAGAAAGCTCAAAGGGAGACAACCATGGAAATAGAAAACTTAAGAAAGAAATCAGGAGTCATAGAGGCAAGCATCATCAACCGAATACAAGAGATAAAAGAGAGAATCTCAAATGCAGAAGATACAGTAGAAAATATTGACACAGTTGTCAAAGAAAATGCAATATGCAAAAAACTCCTAACTCAAAACATCCAGGAAATCCAGGACACAATGAGAAGACAAAACCTAAGGATAATAGGTATAGATGAGAATGAAGATTCCCAACTTAAAGGGCCAGTAAATATCTTCAACAAAATTATTGAGGAGAACTTCCCTAACCTAAAGAACAAGATGCCCATAAACATACAAGAAGCCTACAGAACACCAAATAGACTAGACCAGAAAAGAAATACCTCCCGTCACATAATAATCAAAACATCAGATGCACAAAACAAAGAAAAAATACTAAAAGCAGTAAGGGAAAAAGGTCAAGTAACATACAAAGGCAGACCTATAAGAATTACACCAGACTTTTCACCAGAGACTATAAAAGCCAGAAGAGCCTGGATGGACATCATACAGACCCTAAGAGAACACAATTGCCAGCCCAGATTACTATACCCAGCAAAACTCTCAATCACTATAGATGGTGAAACTAAGATATTCCATGACAAAACCAAATTTGCACAATATCTTCCCACAAACCCAGCACTTCAAAGGATAATTGATGGAAAACACCAACACAAGGAGGGAAACTACAACCTAGAAAAAGCAAGGAAGTAATCTTCCAACAACCCCAAAAGAAGATAACTATACAAACATAACTTTAACTCTAATAACAAAAATAACAGGAAGCCACAATCATTTTTCCTTAATATCTCTTAATATCAATGGTCTCAATTCCCCAATAAAAAGTCGCAGACTATCAGACTGGATACACAAACAAGACCCAGAGTTTTGCTTCATACAAGAAACGCACCTCAGTGACAAAGACAGACACTACCTCAGAATAAAAGGGTGGAAAACAATTTTCCAAGCCAATGGTCCCAAGAAACAAGCTGGAGTAGCCATTATAACATCAAATAAAATCAACTTTCATCCAAAATTAATCAAAAAAGATAAGGAAGGACACTTCATACTCATCAAAGAAAAAATCTACCGAGGTGAACTCTCAATTCTGAACATCTATGCTCCAAATGCAAGGGCACCTACATACATAAAAGAAACTTTACTAAAGCTCAAAACTCATGTTACACCTCATACAATAATAGTGGGGGATTTCAACACCCCACTCTCAGCAATGGACAGATCATGGAAACAGAAATTAAACCGAGACACTTTGACATTAACAGAAGTTATGAACCAAATGGACTTAACAGACATCTATAGAACATTTCATCCTAAAACAAAAGAATATACCTTTTTCTCAGCACCTCACGGTACCTTCTCCAAAATAGACCATATAATTGGTCACCAAACAAGCCTCTACAGATACAAAAAGATTGAAATAATCGCTTGCATCTTATCAGATCACCACGGAATAAGACTGGTCTTTAATAATGACAAAACCAATGGAAAACCCACGTGCACATGGAAACTGAACAACTCTCTACTCAATGATGACTTGGTCAAGGAAGAAATAAAGAAAGAAATTAAAGACTTTTGAGAATTCAATGAAAATGAGGACACATCATACCAAAACTTGTGGGACTCCATTAAGGCAGTGCTAAGAGGAAAACTCATAGCTCTAAGTGCCTACAAAAAGAAACTGGAAAGAGCACACACTAACAACTTGACTGCTCAACTAAAAGCCCTAGAACAAAAAGAAGCAAATACACCCAGGAGGAGTAGAAGGCAGGAAATAATCAAACTCAGGGCTGAAATCAACCAAATAGAAACAGAAAGAACAATACAAAATATCAACAAAACCAGGATTTGGTTCTTTGAGAAAATCAATAAGATAGATAAACCGTTAGCGAGATTAACCAGAGGGCACAGAGACAGTATCCAAATTAATAAAATCAGAAGTGAAAAGGGAGACATAACAACAGAAACTGAAGAAATTCAAAAAATCATCAGATCCTACTACAAAGGCCTATACTCAACAAAACTGGAAAACCTGGAAGAAATGGACAATTTCCTAGACAGATACCAGGTCCCAAAGTTAAACCAGGAGCAGATAAACCATCTAAATAGTCCCATAACCCCTAAGGAAATAGCAGCAGTCATTAAAAGTCTCCCCACTAAAAAAAGCCCAGGACCAGATGGTTTTAGTGCTGAATTGTATCAGACCTTCAAGGAAGACCTAATACCAATTCTCTTCAAACTATTCCACAAAATAGAAACAGAAGGAACACTACCCAATTCATTCTATGAAGCTACAATTACACTCATACCCAAACCCCACAAAGACCAAACAAAGAAAGAAAACTTCAGACCAATCTCCCTTATGAACATTGATGCAAAAATACTCAATAAAATTCTAGCAAACCGAAACCAAGAACACGTCAAAACAATCATCCATCATGATCAAGTAGGTTTTATCCCAGGAATGCAGGGATGGTTCAATATTCGGAAATCCATCAATGTAATCCACTATATAAACAAACTCAAAGAAAAAAACCACATGATCATCTCACTAGATGCTGAGAAAGCATTTGATAAAATTCAACATCACTTCATGATAAAAGTCTTGGAAAGATCAGGAATTCAAGGCCCATACCTAAACATAGTAAAAGCAATTTACAGCAAACCAGTAGCCAACATCAAGCTAAATGGAGAGAAACTTGAAGCAATCCCACTAAGATCAGGGACTAGACAAGGCTGCCCACTCTCCCCCTACCTATTCAATATAGTACTGGAAGTCTTAGCCAGAGCAATTAGACAACAAAAAGAAGTCAAAGGGATACAAATAGGAAAGGAAGAAGTCAAAATATCGCTATTTGCAGATGATATGATAGTATACTTAAGTGACCCCCAAACTTCCACCAGAGAACTCCTAAACCTGATAAAAAACTTCAGCAAAGTGGCTGGTTATAAAATCAACTCAAACAAATCAGTAGCCTTCCTCTACATGAAAGATAAACAGACTGAAAAAGAAATTAGGGAAATGACACCCTTCACAATAGTTGCAAATAATATGAAATACCTTGGTGTGAATCTAACCAAGCAAGTGAAAGACCTGTACAATAAGAACTTCAAGTCCCTGAAGAAAGAAATCGAAGAAGATCTCAGAAGATGGAAAGATCTCCCATGCTCATGGATTGGCAGGATTAATATAATAAAAATGGCCATCTTGCCAAAAGCAATATACAAATTCAATGCAATCCCCATTAAAGTCCCAACTCAATTCTTCACAGAGTTAGAAAAGGAAATTCTCAAATTCATATGGAATAACAAAAAACCCAGGATAGCGAAAACTATTCTCAACAATAAAAGAACTTCTGGAGGAATCACCATTCCTGACCTCAAGCTGTACTACAGAGCAATAGTGATAAAAACTACCTGGTATTGGTACAGAGACAGGCAGGAAGATCAATGGAATAGAACTGAAGACCCAGAAATGAACCCACACACCTATGGTCACTTGATCTTTGACAAAGGAGCTAAAACTGTCCAGTGGAAAAAGGACAGCATTTTCAACAAATGATGCTGGTTCAACTGGAGGACAACATGTAGAAGAATGAAAATTGATCCATTCTTATCTCCTTGTACAAAGCTCAAGTCTAAGTGGATAAAGGAGCTCCACATAAAACCAGATACACTGAAACTAATAGAAGAGAAGGTGGGGAAGACCCTCGAATACTTGGGCACAGGGGAAAAGTTCCTGAACAGAACACCAATGGCATATGCTCTAAGATCAAGAATTGACAAATGGGACTTCATAAAATTGCAAAGTTTCTGTAAGGCAAAGGACACTGTCAATAGGACAAAACGACAACCAACAAATTGGGAAAAGATCTTTACCAATCCTACATCTGATAGAGGGCTAATATCCAATATATACAAAGAACTCAAGAAGTTAGACTCCAGACAACCAAATTACCCTATTAAAAAATGGGGTATAGAGCTTAACAAAGAATTTTCAATGGAAGAAACTCGAATGGCCGAGAAGCACCTAAAGAAATGTTCAGTGTCCTTAGTCATCAGGGAAATGCAAATCAAAACAACTCTGAGATTCCATCTCACACCAGTCAGAATGGCTAAGATTAAGAACTCAGGTGATAGTAGATGCTGGCGAGGGTGTGGAGAAAGAGGAACACTCCTCCATTGTTGGTGGGACTGCAAGATGGTGCAACCACTTTGGAAATCAGTGTGGCGGTTCCTCAGAAAATTGGACATAGCATTACCTGAGGATCCAGCTATACCACTCCTAGGCATATACCCAGAAGATGCTCGAACATATAACAAGGACATATGCTCAACTATGTTCATAGCAGCCTTATTTATAATAGCCAGGAGCTGGAAAGAACCCAGATGTCCTTCAACTGAGGAATGGATTCAAAAAATGTGGTATATTTACACAATGGAGTATTACTCAGCTATTAAAAACAATGAATTCGAGAGGTTCCTAGGTAAATGGATGGAACTAGAAATTATCATCCTGAGTGAAGTAAGCCAATCACAAAAGAACTCACATGGTATTCAATCACTGATTATTGGATATTAGCCCAGAACCTTGAAATGCCCAAGATGCAACTCACAGGCCACATGAAGCTCATAAAAAAGGAAGACCAAGTGGGGGTGATTCAGTTCTTAGAAGGAGCAACAAAACACTCAAGGAGCAAATATGGAGACAAAGAGAGGGACAGAAACTGAAGGAGGGGCCATTTGAAGACCTTTCCACCTGAGTATCCATCCCATGTGCAGTCACCAAAGGTAGATGCTGATGTGGAAGTCAGGAAGTGCATGCTGATAAGGGCCTGATATGGATGTCTCCTCAGAGGCCTTCAAGAGTCTGACATATTCAGAGGCAGAGGCTCACAACTAGCCATTGAACTGATCATGGGGTTCTCAATGGAGGAGTTAGAGTGAGGAGTGAAGGAGCTGAAAGGGTTTGTGGCACCATGAGGAGAGCAACAATACCAACCAACCACAGCTCCCAGGGTCCTAACCACCAGCCTGGGAGCACTTATGGAGGGATCCAAGGCTTCAGCTGAATATGTAAGAGTGGATGGCCCTGCCGGGCACAGATGGAAGATGAGATCCTTGACCTCATGAAGGCTGGACGCCCCAGGGGGTGGGAAGTTTGAGGGTGGGGAAGCGGGAGTGGGGGTTAGGTGGGGGTTACATCCATGGAGAAGAAGGAGGAGGGGTAAGGGGATGGGGGGTTCCCAGGTGGGTGGGGGATGGGGTAAGGGGATAACATATGAAATGTAAATAAAATATCCAATAAAAAAAATGAGATAAATATATAGCTAAGCTCAACTGAAATGCATGAAGATGTGTGTATGTATGCATAAATTCTATATAAATATATGTAAATTTATTCACATTTGCTTGTGTAAAAGTTTTTTTCTTCTGCAACTGACTCTTTTCTCCTGCTTCAATAAAAGTTTATTGTTCCAAACCTTTCTCCTATCTGACAATGGAGAGGTGAGGCTACTGGGCAAGAGAGAAAAAAGCCCTAGCAACTAATCCTTTACTTAATGTTTTATGATAAGGAGCTAAATGCTAGAGATGCTGCAGTTTCTGGCCTCAGAGGTACTCAAACAGGCAGGCCAGCTACCACTGTAAAGTAACATAGAATAAAGATAAGTAAATGCTATTATAATAAAAAACAGCAACCTTAATTTTTCAAAAGGCTGCGTCTTGCCCCTGCCAATACTCCTTCCCCTCAGCTACCTTCAGGAGAGAACCAGAACTCCAAAAATGGTCTCAGCTGGCTGAGAGGCATAGCATTGAACTTATCCTGGTGTCCTAGCTGGTTCTGGTCACTCCCACTGACCTGTGCTGATTCACCAGAGGCCTGGCTGTTGCTGCTGGATTGTGCCACCACTGGTAATTCATGTGTGGTATCCTGACACTACTAAACTGGAATGCTGGTATCCTGAGAACAGAGATTGGAATTGCCCCCAAAGAACTACTTCTAAACATGTCCACATTCCCTTGTCCTATTTACCATCTTTTCTCCCCTTCCATTGGATGATGGAATAGAGGGAGGTTTGAAGAAAGGTTGAAAACCCTTGTTAAAGTTCATTTTGCAAAATCTAGGCCTACAAGTTTGTATTTGCGCTTAAGCATAAATAGACTTACATTCATTAAAGAGTCTGTTTGAAATAAGCTATATAGGTAGTAATGTTTTCATAGAACTCTCAAAATAATCACTAATTATAAAGAAACATTATTCAAGATACAAATCATTTTAGGTATCTTAATTTGAGACATAAGAATTTATGCCAAAAAATTATCATTCATCTCCAGCCAAAGTCAAAACTGCTGCATTACTGTCATTTGTACTTCTATGGAACATAATATTGTTTTTTATGTGAAATGATTATGGTTTATGTAACCATTATTGTCTTGCCAATATTTTATCTTTTTGAAGAGTGAATATTAAAGATGCTTCGAAGCTTCAAATTATCCTTCTTTGTCTCAATCCACAATAAATATCTTTTTAAAGCCTTTGTTCATTTCTTGCTGCCTTGCAGAGGTGAAGCTCCATTTTATATGGTAATTGCCTCATGAAGGTTACATATTCCATGAATGATAGTGCTAATAAAACACAGCATCAAAATAAAGGTAGATTTCATTGGAAAACATAACGGAAGCAATCAGTAAATATTTAGGGAGATATTCTCAAGTCAAACAAGAGTATTCTTTAAATATTTGAATTAAATAATGGTCTTATATTTTTATGAAAGTCAAAATTGGTCAATGTTTTATGTACTAATAAATCTCACAGAATGTCCTCCACAGTTTTATAGGACAAAATTAACATGAGTAATCATCAGTAAGATATAGCCTATTCTTAGAATATTCATAAGTGAATTTAAACCAAATAGTCTAATAACTTAGAATGAGTAAGTCTTCAAAGTTGGCAAAATGACACTCAGGTAACCTAAGAAATGATTTTATCTCAAATGTTGCAATCTGTTTTCAACTTACTCCCTATCTAATACACTGTAGAAAATACTGTAGTGATTTTAGTAATGATTCAAGAGCCCCTATGGGGCACAAATGGTTCCTAAAGCTAGGATAAATTTTGTGTTTATTATTTAAATGAAAACATACTCAAATAACTTAAACTTTGAGATATGTCATAATGCAGTCTGCATTTACTCAGTGAAAATAGTGACAGCTTTGAAGCATATAAATTATACAAGAATATACTTGCGTTTAGAGGAAAGTTTTGATTTACTTTGCTAAGTTTTTGGGAAAATACTGATAGTTGTCATTATATATGAAAAAACTTGTACTATAGAGCACACTTTCCACTAGTGAGAAGGCTGTATAAAACTGCAAAAAAAAAAAAAAGTCAAAGAGTAAGCTACATATCACAGAAAGATAATTTAACCAAACAGCTCCAGACAACTAAGTGTGTGAGGATCTGTTTATATGTATGTATATATTCTTATACCATGCTAAAAGAAATATATAAGCAAATCACCAAAATTCCGAAGATATGGAGAAAATCAACTAAAAGAAAAAATGCTTAGTTTGCTCTGTGTATCAGTTTATTGCCACTTAGTTCTCTTGCTATAAATCTGACTTAGTTCACAATACAATGATGGTAGGTGCATGTGGAGAAAAAGGCCAGTCTCCTCATACAAGTATTATGACAAGGTAAGTAACAGTCCATCTTGCTGAAACCACTCCCTAATGGAGAGTCCTATGGACATTTCCCAAACTCTATTCTTCGAACTCTAGGTCAGTATGTCTTAGCTAACAAAGCTATTTTTCAATTATCTACTGGTGCAAACCCACTCTTCAATTAATCACTTATCTTACCATCTTTCAAATTGATTGCTCATATGAATATCCATCCCCTTGCTGATGCCTCTGATTAAGATGCCAGGACATTATTTCTGCTTTCAAGTACAGTGTGTTCTAAACACTCAGACTACACCTAGAGCCCTGTATAACTGGGTATAGTGCTAGGAAACTGTAATAAAGACTTTCAATTGGCTAAAAACTGTGTCAGAGTGGTTGTCTCTGGTGCGGTACCCATAACACTGTACTTTTACTTCATCATCTCTTATTGTATGTAGTTAGTGCCTATTAGTTGTCAATATCAAAGAAATCCATAAGATGGCGATAGATCCCTAATTCAAAAAACAGATGCTAATGTGAGGCACCTAATAAGAATGCTAGGGAGAGTTGGACTTCTCCCGTGGAGATACTGAATCCTGAGTCATCCTAGAGGAGCCACTGCACTAAGAGCAGCCGGTAAGAACTCCATCTCACTCCCTAAGCCCCAGAGATACATCTGGGAGTCAGGGACATTCAGGACACACCAGCTACCCAAACCCCACCCCTCCAGAATTCCACTTCCCTTTCATCCCTGCCTGGTCCTTTGGGCTGGGGCAGATACAGAGTTGGTCTGCTCCTGTGGAGATACTGAATCCTAAGTCATCCTAGAGGAGCCACAGCACTCAGAGCAGCCGAGGAGCCACTGCACTCAGAGCAGCAGACACCAAGATGTTTTGCACTGGGGAGACATCGTATCCTGAGCCATCCTAGAGGAACCACTGCACCAAGAGCAGAAGGATTTCCAGATCCAAGAGGTGGCCTGAGTCCCAGGAGTTCTTCCACCCAGGAGATAAGGATCAGAAGACCACAGAGACATCTGGACTCTGAGGAGCTCTGCAACAGGCAAGATACCTGGAAATACAGACTCCAGTCTTACACAGTGAGGGCAGGCAACACTAGAGCTAACCAGATGGTGAAAGGCAAGCACAAGAACATAAGGAACAGAAACCAAAGTTTCTTGGCATCATCAGTACCCAGTTCTCCCACCATAGCAAGCCCTGGACAACCCATCACACCGGAAAAGCAGGATTCAGAATTAAAATCATTTCTAATGATGATGATAGAGGATTATAAGAAGGAATTAAGAAACTCCCTTAAAGAAATACAGGAGAGTACAAGTAAACAGGTAGAAGCCCTTAAAGAGGAATCACAGAAATCCCTTAAGGAAATGCAAGAAAGCACAAAGAAGGAATTAAACAAAAACATTCAGGATCTGAAAATGGAAACAGAAACAATAAAGAAAGTTCAAAGGGAGACAACCATGGAGATAGAAAACCTAAGAAAGAGATCAGGAGTCATAGACGCAAGCATCACCAACCGAATACAAGAGATAGAAGAGAGAATCTCAAATGCAGAAGATATGCTAGAAAATATTGACACAGTTGTCAAAGAAAATGCAATATGCAAAAAACTCCAAACTCAAAACATCCAGGAAATCCAGGACACAATGAGAAGACAAAACCTAAGGATAATAGGTATTGATGAGAATGAAGATTCCCAACTTAAAGGGCCAGTAAATATCTTCAACAAAATTATTGAGGAAAACTTCCCTAACCTAAAGAACAAGATGCCCATAAACATACAAGAAGCCTACAGAACACCAAACAGACTCCCATCACATAATAATCAAAACATCAGATGCACAAAACAACAACAACAAAAAAATACTAAAAGCAGTAAGGGAAATAGGTCAAGTAACATATAAAGGCAGACCTATAAGAATTACACCAGACTTCTCACCAGAGACTATAAAAGCCAGAAGAGCCTGGACTGACATCATACAGACCCTAAGAAGACACAATTGCCAGCCCACATTACTATACCCAGCAAAAATCTCAATCACTATAGATACTGAAACCAAGATATTCCATGACAGAACCAAATTTGCACAAGATCGTCTCACAAACCTAGCACTTCAAAGGATAATTGACAGAAAATGCCAACACAAGGAGGGAAACTACAACCTAGAAAAAGCAAGGAAGTAATCTTCCAACAAACCCAAAAGAAGATAACTATACAAACATAATTCTACCTCTAATAACAAAAATAACAGGAAGCCACAATCATTTTTCCTTAATATCTCTTAACATCAATGGTCTCAATTCCCCAATAAAAAGACGCAGACTATCAGACTGGATACACAAACAAGACCCAGAATTTTGCTGCATACAAGAAACACACCTCAGTGAGAAAGACAGACACTACCTCAGAATAAAAGGGTGGAAAACAATTTTCCAAGCCAATGGTCCCAAGAAACAAGCTGGAGTAGCCATTCTAATATCAAATCAAATCGACTTTCATCCAAAATTGATCAAAAAAGATAAGGAAGGACACTTCATACTCATCAAAGGAAAAATCTACCAAGGTGAAATCTCAATTCTGAACATCTATGCTCCAAATGCAAGGGCACCTACATACATAAAAGAAACTTTACTAAAGCTCAAAACACACATTACACCTCACACAATAATAGTGGGGGATTTCAAAACTCCACTCTCAGCAATGGACAGATCATGGAAACAGAAACTAAACCGAGATACTTTGATATTAACAGAAGTTATGAGCCAAATGGACTTAACAGACATCTATAGAACATTTCATCCTAAAACAAAAGAATATAACTTTTTCTCAGCACCTCACGGTACCTTCTCCAAAATAGACCATATAATTGGTCACAAAACAAGCCTCTACAGACACAAAAAGATTGAAATAATCCCTTGCATCTTATCAGATCACCACGGACTAAGACTGGTCTTTAATAATGACAAAACCAATGGAAAACCCACGTGCACATGGAAACTGAACAACTCTCTACTCAATGATGACTTGGTAAAGGAAGACATAAAGAAAGATATTAAAGACTTTTAGAATTCAATGAAAATGAGGACACATCATACCAAAACTTGTGGGACTCCATGAAGGCAGTGCTAAGAGGAAAACTCATAGCTCTAAGTGCCTACAAAAAGAAACTGGAAAGAGCACACACTAACAACTTGACTGCACAGCTAAAAGCTCTAGAACAAAAAGAAGCAAATACACCCAGGAGGAGTAGAAGGCAGGGAATAATCAAACTCAGGGCTGAAATCAACCAAACAGAAACAGAAAGAACAATACAAAATATCAACAAAACCAGGAGTTGGTTCTTTGAGAAAATCAACAAGATAGATAAACCGTTAGCCAGATTAACCAGAGGGCACAGAGACAGTATCCAAATTAATAAAATCAGAAGTGAAAAGGGAGACATAACAACAGAAACTGAAGAAATTCAAAAAATCATCAGATCCTACTATAAAGGCCTATACTCAACAAAACTGGAAAGCCTGGATGAAATGGAGAACTTCCTAGACAGATACCAGGTACCAAAATTAAATCAGGAGCAGATAAACCATCTAAATAGTCCCATAACCCCTAAGGAAATAGCAGCAGTCATTAAAAGTCTCCCCACTAAAAAAAGCCCAGGACCAGATGGTTTTAGTGCTGAATTCTATCAGACCTTCAAGGAAGACCTCATACCAATTCTCTTCAAACTATTCCACAAAATAGAAACAGAAGGAACACTACCCAATTCGTTCTATGAAGCTACAATTACACTCATACCCAAACCCCACAAAGACCCGACGAAGGAAGAGAACTTCAGACCAATCTCCCTTATGAACATCGATGCAAAAATACTCAATAAAATTCTAGCAAACCGAATCCAAGAGCACATCAAAACAATCATCCATCATGATCAAGTAGGTTTTATCCCAGGAATGCAGGGATGGTTCAATATTCGGAAATCCATCAATGTAATCCACTACATAAACAAACACAAAGAAAAAAACCACATGATCATCTCACTAGATGCTGAGAAAGCATTTGATAAAATTCAACATCCCTTCATGATAAAAGTCTTGGAAAGATTAAAGGCCCCTACCTAAATATAGTAAATGCAATTTACAGCAAACCAGTAGCCAACATCAAACTAAATGGAGAGAAACTTGAAGCAATCCCACTAAGATCAGGGACTAGACAAGGTTGCCCACTCTCCCCCTAACTATTCAATATAGTACTGGAAGTCCAAGCCAGAGCAATTAGACAACAAAGTCAAAGGGATACAAATAGGAAAGGAAGAAGTCAAAATATCACTATTTGCAGATGATATGATAGTATACATAAGTGACCCCAAAACTTCCACCAGGGAACTCCTAAACCTGACAAACAACTTCAGCAAAGTGGCTTGTTATAAAATCATCTCAAATAAACCAGTAGCCTTCCTCTACATGAAAGATAAACAGACTGAAAAAGAAATTAGGGAAATGACACCCTTCACAATAGTTGCAAATAATATAAAATACCTTGGTGTGAATCTAACCTAGCAAGTGAAAGACCTGTATGACAAGAACTTCAAGTCTCTAAAGAAAGAAATCAAAGAAGATCTCAGAAGATGGAAAGATCTCCCATGCTCATGGATTGGCAGGATTAATATAATAAAAATGGCCATCTTGCCAAAGCAATCTACAGATTCAATGTAATCCCCATTAAAATCCCAACTCAATTCTTCACAAAGTTAGAAAAGGAAATTCTCAAATTCATATGGAATAACAAAAAACCCAGGATAGCGAAAACTATTCTCAACAATAAAAGAACTTCTGGAGGAATCACCATCTCTGACCTCAAGCTGTACTACAGAGCAATAGTGATAAAAACTACTTGGTATTGGTACCGAAACAGGCAGGAAGATCAATGGAATAGAATTGAAGACCCAGAAATGAACCCACACACCTATGGTCACTTGATCTTTGACAAAGGAGCTAAAACTGTCCAGTGGAAAAAGGACAGCATTTTCAACAAATGGTGCTGGTTCAACTGGAGGACAACATGTAGAAGAATGAAAATTGATCCATTCTTATCTCCTTGTACAAAGCTCAAGTCTAAGTGGATAAAGGAGCTCCACATAAAACCAGATACAATGAAACTAATAGAAGAGAAGGTGGGGAAGAGCCTCGAATACTTGGGCACAGGGGAACAGTTCCTGAACAGAACACCAAGGGCATATACTCTAAGATCAAGAATTGACAAATGGGACTTCATAAAATTGCAAAGTTTCTGTAAGGCAAAGGACACTGTCAATAGGGCAAATCGACAACCAACAAATTGGGAAAAGATGTTTACCAATCCTACATCTGATAGAGGGCTAATATCCAAAATATATAAAGAACTCTAGAAATTAGACTCCAGACAACCAAATAACCTTATTAAAAAATGGGGTATAGAGCTTAACAAAGAATTTTCAATGGAGGAAACTCGAATGGCCGAGAAGCACCTAAAGAAATGTTCAGTGTCCTTAGTCATCAGGGAAATGCAAATCAAAACAACCCTGAGATTCCATCTCACACCAGTCAGAATGGCTAAGATTAAAAACTCAGGTGATAGTAGATGCTGGCGAGGGTGTGGCGAAAGAGGAACACTCCTCCATTGTTGGTGGGACTGCAAGAAGGTGCAACCACTTCAGAAATCAGTCTGGCAGTTCCTCAGAACATTGGACATAGCATTACCTGAGGATCCAGCTACACCACTCCTAGGCATATACCCAGAAGATGCTCGAATATATAACAAGGACATATGCTTAACTATATTCATAGCAGCCATATTTATAATAGCCAGGAGCTGGAAAGAACCCAGATGTCCTTCAACTGAGGAATGGATTCAAAAAATGTGGTATATTTACACAATGGAGTATTACTCAGCTATTAAAAACAATGAATTCGAGAGTTTCCTAGGTAAATGGATGGAACTAGAAATTATCATCCTGAGTGAAGTAAGCCAATCACAAAATAACACACATTGTATACAATCACTGATTATTGGATATTAGCCCAGAACCTTGAAATGCCCAAGATGCAACTCACAGGCCACATGAAGCCCATAAAGAAAGAAGACCACGTGGGGGTGATTCGGCCCTTCTTAGAAGGAGTAACAAAATACTCCAGGGAGCAAATATGGAGACAAAGTGAGGGACAGAAACTGAAGGAGGGGCCGTCTGAAGACCATTCCACCTGAGTATATATCCCATGTGCAAACACCAAAGGTAGATGCTGATGTGGAAGTCAGGAAGTGCATGCTGACAAGAGCCTGATATAGCTGTCTCCTTAGAGGTCTTCAAGATTCTGACATATTCAGAGGCAGATGCTCACAACTAGTCATTGAACTGATAATGGGGTTCCCAATGGAGGAGTTAGAGTGAAGGCCATTGGAGCTGAAAGTGTTTGTGACCCCATGAAGAGAGCAACAATACCAAACAACCACAGCTCCCAGGGTCTAAACCACCAGCCTAGGAGCACTTAGGGAGGGATCCAGGGCTTCATGTGAATATGTAAGTGTGGAGGGCCCTGCTGGACATAGTTGGAATAAGAGATCCTTGACCTCATGAAGGCTGGACGCCCCAGATGGTGGGAATTTTGAGGGTGGGAAGGTGGGAGTGGGGGGATAGGTAGGGGTTACATCCACAGAGCAGTAGGAGGAGGGGTGAGGGGACAGGGGTTACTGGGTGGGTGGGGGATGGTGTAAGGGGACAACATATGAAATGTAAATAAAACATACAATAAAAAAAAGAATGCTAGGAATCAGACTTAGGTCATCTGTGGAAGGAGGAAGTGTTCTCAAATGCTCTGACAGTTTTGCAGCTCCATATATATGGAATTCATAAAAGCACAAACACACACAGACACACCCACAGACCAGCACCACCACGATTAAGGCAAAAAAAAAAAAAGGTTCTTGTGAATACAGACAGCCTCCAATAAATACTGACTTATTTACATCCTCATTACATTTGGGAGAAGTACAAAAAGAGTTAATTTTCAAAATGTATGAAATATTTTCATGGTTAGGGCATGTGATACACAGACTCTATTTCAATCAATGGCAGATTAGACTGGATTTTTAAACAGACATTTCATTTCATGTAATATTATGAAGACACTGAATTCCTACCAAAAAAAAAAAAAAAAAAAAAAAGAGTTCACAGACCTCCTTGTAGATGAAAGCCACATAATCAACAGCAGTTTCTTTGCCTCCAGGAAATGAGGAATCTAAAGACATACATGCAGAGAGCAGCACCCAATTCCTTTCCTTGACTGTTTGTAATCAAGAAAAGTCAGGAGCATGAGAAGACACCTGTTGCCTTAGATACTGGATCAAGTTTTTACATGAACTACAAACCTCAGTACACATTAGCCATGGTAAGCTTGCAACATTTCTTAAACCTGCTGTGATGTTTCTGTTTGTATTTTATGGCTATGCAGTGTGAGTTGCCATTTCTCAAGTATAAAACGTTCATATAACTGAAATCGTGCATGGTCCTCTTGTTTTGCTGATATTCTACATCAGTTTTCATCATGGGAGCTGAAGGTGACTTGAATGACTTAGATGTGCAGAATGGTTTTAACTTCATCTTTTCCCATTAGTCCATGCTATCATTTCATGAGTGACTGAGATCCTCCTGACAATATCTTTGTCTAAACCTGTATTCTGCTAACACTTTTCTACTTTGAGTTTCTCAGCACTACTTTGTAAAAGAGTTCCAGCATCTCAATTATGTCTTACACATTTGTAAATTATTGGTGCACAGTAATAATTAAGATTCTGCTGTACCTCTCCTGGTAGATATCTATTGTTCTAATTATCATTGTAAGGATCTCTCTGGACAATGCAGTTTTTAAAATCTGGTTAAAATCTTGATATTATTGTTTCAAACCCGAATCCTCTGTTATTTTTTGACAGCTTTTTTGACAGCATTGGGTTTGGCTTTGCTTTATAGCAATGAAGTACATGAATTGTAATATCTCCAGTACATGAATTGTAATATCTCCAGTTCTGAGATTTTTATATTGATTAATGCATTCAACTGGAAAGCATCGATCTTCCATGTGAACGTAGCATTACTGCTGGATTTATCTTTGTGGTGTTGCATTGTAATTTTACTGGGCATTGTATTCAGTAAATAGATTTTCTGTTTCATGTTATTCCTCTGCTGTCAACCTGAACTCTATACAGTGTATTAGCTCAGGATTCTGTGGTGCCACAGAGATATGTATACTTGACATATCTTCTCCTCATCAAATTATGTCTCTGGTATTGAACTCAATGGAGAATACAAGAGAAATGATGTTTTGTTCAGATCCAGGGTGGCTGCTCGCCAAAATTCAGTGAGTGCTCAGTGCATTCTGCAGCTGTAGAATTGACACAGTAAATCCAGGGTAGATTCTGCAGTGTAGTTGAAATACAAACATGGTTTGGTGACCAGCCTACCTGGTACACTGCACCTCTAAATAAGAAGTACCACATCATGCAGCAGAAGTCAAACCACTGAATTCTAAAGTAGCTTAAGTAGACAGTAGCTGGCCCACAAATAAGTCTGTGCTCTCCATATCTTCTTTAATATAATTCTACAACATAGAGACCTTGTGGTATCAGAGCTCACTATCCAATCCGATGTAATTTGCTAACCAATCATATTCAATAGGCTTCCAGTGTATAAGTGTTTGCTTTGCTCACATGGAACAAAGCAGATGTAGTTCCCTGAAACTGTCGCTGGAGTGGATTATATCTGCATTGGTTATAGACCCATGGGCACTGCTGTCTTTTTAGAGGATGCCACTATTAGGATGCCACTGCCATATATCTAATATGGATAAAATCTAGATATCAGATCTGTCTTATTAGGTAGCTGTTATTTTGTGTTCAGTTAAATAAATTACTGTAATACAATATTTGAACTAGCATGTACTTATCATTTGCTCACTACAAGTAAAGAGAATTGTAAAATGTTACATAGGCTGCCAGCCTTATGTTCTTGCACTACACCTACATGGATTGCTCAAATGTGACTGTATTGAACTTTACCAACCATTTGGTATATTTCCTTACTACTTCCCTGGGCACAATTTGTTCTTTCCAGAATTATGAGCTAAAGAATTGCTTATTTTCAGGATATACTCTTCATTATGATGAATATGCTGCTTCTGCAGAATTCCATGTGAAAATTATAATTGATTTATATTGCTATTACTACAAGGAGAAAAAAAATTTTCTTGTGTTTTCAGACATTATTAATATTGTAATTTGTATTTTGAAATTGAGTAATCAGTTATTAATTAGAACCCTCATATTTTCTTAGGATAATTTTTAAATTCTATATTTATTTTCTTTACTATAAATTCTGATGAAATATGTTTGTTTTAAAGGATGATACATTCCACAGTGGCAGCCAAGGAGCCCTTCCCTGTCTCTAAGGAGAATGAGAAGAGGTAAGAGGGGAGAAATTTGTAACGGTGGAACTTGGAATGGGGGTGGAATAAGGAAGTAATTTAAAAAGAACAAAACGTTCTTACTAAGCCTATGGGAATTATATACAATATATTTTACTCATATACCCATATACTTCTCCTCAGTGTATTAATTACCATGATAAAAGCTTCTATATGTCTTTAAGAAAAAATAAATATTAGTGATATTTGTACCTTTTTTGACAAATAAATTATTTTAAGTGTGATATGGAAAATATATTTATTCAGCTATAAAAAATTAAGTTATAAAATTTGTAGGACAAATTAATCTCATTGTAAATGTTTTTGTGAAAACAAATAAGTCATATTTATAAAAATTAAAAACTATTTTCTCTATCCTATATGGATCCATAACTTTCATGTTCATCTATATGTGAAGATGAAGGAAGATCTCTCTGTAGTTTACAACATGAAAATTATCTGTTACATTGGTAGAAGAGTCCTCAAAGAGAGTGAAATGTAATAGAACGGGATAGGAAAGCAGAAGGGGCTAAAAAAATTGGAGGAAATCATAAAAGATTGTATGTTCCAGAAGAGGAGAGCATGAAAATAGGAATAACCAGTAAGAAACATGAAGAAAGGGGGGAAAACAGTAGAAACACAGAAAGACTCCAGTACCTGAAATTTTAAAACCTTTCATAAATGTATCTTGGATAGTTCTATGTCAACTTCAAACAAATTATGCCATATGAGAGGAGAGAAACTCAGTTTTAAAAATGCCTCCATAAATTCAGGCTGTAGGCAAGCCTACATGGCATTTTCTTAATTAGTGGTTTATAGCAGAGGGCCCAGCCCATTGTGGGGTATGCTCTCCCTAGGTTGGTGTTCCTGAGTTCTATAAGAAAGCACGCTGAGCAAGCCATGATGAGCAAGATTGTAGTAGCACCCATTCATGCCTCCAGGTTCCAAACAGTAATATAGAAGAGAAAATCAAAGAGATACTTTCCTCTCTAATTTGTTTGAGTCAAGGTGTCTCATCACAATAGTAGCTGTGACTAAGGAAAAATTGAATAAGGATGATGAATAGTATCAGAAGGCTAAGCAAAATCAGAAGGACTCTGCAGGGAGGAAGATCAAACAACCCCAGATGGATGGTGAGTGTTCAAAGTCCTTTAGAATTGGTGTAATGTGAATAATCAGTAACATATCTATAGAGGAAATGGGAAGCTGATGAAGATACTTTGGAGTGTAGGTGAATATATGGGTACAAAAGGAGCATAAACTGTTAGTGAAAATAAAGATTGGAATAGATTTCAAAAGTCAACCAAAACAGTCATAAATGTAACTGAAAAAGTTTGATTTCATTGAAGATCAAAGAAGCAGTATGGAACCAGAAAGTGAGCAACACACATAAAAGAAAAATTATGGGAACAATAATACTGACTTATTGGATTACTCTAGGATGCTTTCTACCAAAGCAAGTTGAATATAACTCATAATCTAGCATTTTTACACACAGATGTGTTGGAAAAGTTGTTTTCAATGTTCTCATTTTGAGATGGTCACAGTTGAAAGTACTGGGTAAGTTAGTGGCCATTATTTGATCCTTATGTGATTTCAATGAGCATCTGTGAATCATAACATCACAGCATAGCTGAAGGATATGCAGACTCTCCATAGATATCTGAGCTCAGTCCAGGAAGATGACTTTTCATCAGGGTACCCAAACAAAATTCAGTTCTTAAAATCTAAATGTGTCCAGAGCTGAGATTTGGGGGTGTTAATTTTTTCTGGATTCCTTCCCTCCCTCATTCCTTCCTTCCCTCCCTCATTCCTTCTTCTTTTCATCCCTCCTTCCTTCCTTTCTTCTTTCCTTTTCTTCTTTGTTTTGAGACAGGAATTCTTTATGTAGCTGAAGTCATCCTGGAACTTATTATGTAGACTATTCTGTTCTCAAACTGACATATGTTTTACAGCTCTTACTCCTGTGTGCCAGGATTAAAGGCATGTGCCAGCAACCCAACTTTAATACTGAGATTTTTATTAGAAACAATTCCATTCAAAGATACTTTACAATTGTGAAACTATTTTATAAGGAAGTAGGATGCTTTATATACTAGATAAACATGCTGAACAAATCCACAAAAGCACCTATAGAAAAATATATGAGAACATAACAGGCCATTAGTATTAAGAAGTAGCTAGTTGGGGCTGAAGAGATGGCTCAACCGTTAAGAGCACTGACTGCTCTTCCAGAGGTCCTATGCTCAATGCCCAGCAACCACATGGTGGCTCACAACCATCACAACTGGGATCCAATTCCCAGTTTTGGTGTGGCTGAGGATAGTGATAGAGTTCTCAAATACATAAAATAAAAATAAAATTTTAAACAATACCTAGTTTCCATAATCTGCATGTGGAAATGTTTGTTGTTGTATAGTTCATTTCCATCTGTCATTAGTTTGCAGAGGCTCTATGTGCTCCTAGACAAAGTATATATTTCTATCTTAAAGGTTTCCTCATAACAGGGCATACACTTAGGAAATAGCATATATATTCTAGCTTCCTTGGATAGAAGCCTATTGTACAGATTATTTCCTTCTGTCCTTAATGAGGCAAGAGTCAGAATGCTCTTAGGTTCAGTATCTGTTTAAGTCTAAGACAAAGCTGTCTGCAGATTTTATTTTATTATTTTAGCAATGAACAAAAGAATTTTAAAACTTTGTAGACTAGGCTTGCTTATTGTATTTCTGCATCCTCACATCTATGAAGACTTTTCATGATGAAAGAATAGTCCAAAAGGAATAGGAAACATAGAAATTGTCTTCTCTATATTATGTTGCAAATTTGAGTTGTGACTATGCAATTTCTGTATTATTCTGAAGTATAAACATTATGGGTGAGGTGTTCAATGTCACTTCCTGTGGTTGTACAGTGCATTCGTTGAAGAAATGAAATAACTGAGTAAACATTAGCAAAGAAGGCTTAAATATAATTGCATGTAGAAATATCACATTAATCTAAAAGTACCTAGAAGGCTGATGTTGTAGAATGGTAACAGTCAGTTGACTCCACTAACAGCCATGTAAGAATGGAGCCAATATATCACATTTAGGCTTAAATAGATCTTACTGCTGAAATTGAATAAAAAAGAACCATGTCAAAGTTACAAGGAAACTGGAGAATCTGTACATGGGCCACACACAAAGCTGCAGATTCAGGGTATTTTAGAATGAAACATGGAAACCAATGGGACTACTTAGGATATGGGTGAGGCATCTATTGTCTTTTATTTTCTTGTTCTTTGAAATTAGATTGCATAGCCAGCGAGAGACATACTTTCAGCTGGGGCTACCTCAAAACTTCTGACCCTTATTCTAAATTAGAAAGTCACATTTGTTTTAATTAAGCATCTCAGTCAAATGGTAAAAAGGACAAAATCACTATGGCTTTTGCAGACAGCCATAACACTTATATTAATTTAATAGCCTGGCAAGCCAAAATTGGTAAGATTCTCTACAGAGCCTTACTAACCTAAGACATAAGTGCATTGCTTTTGATAATGCATAGTCCACTACAGGTAAGAAAGGCATTATTGTCAGAACGACCTAAGACAGGCTCAGTCTGGTTTATGTAATAAAAAGGGAGAGATGTGTAGAGCTTTTGGTGGTGCCTGGCAGGAATCTAACATAGGCCAAGGACAAGGAAATGGATTGCCAGCATGAATCTTACATTTGGATGGAACAAAGAAGTAATTTCAGGCAGAAATCTAAAGCCTAGGCTAGAACAAAGAAGAACTTTCAGGCAGGAATCTAAAGCTTAGGCTAGAACAAAGAAGTAGGCTTCAGGCATGAAAATGACTTTGGGCTAGGACAGGGAAGTAGGCTCAGATATTTTGGTCATCCTGATAAGCCCTTAGAAATAGTGATCACAGGAGTGATCACAGAACTCTGTTTATTGTTGTGCACGTTCTTTGACTATCTCGGATTATTGTCTTGCTTGTTCCTTGACTATTTGCGTCTATTGTATTGCTAGTTCCTCAACCTAGAACTGACCTTAATACTTGCATGTAAGTTAAACAGTATAAAAGCAAAAAAGGAGGAGGAGGAGGAGGGATGGGGGAGTGGGGGAAGGGCATAACATCTGAAATGTAAATAAATAAAATATCAAATTAAATTTTTTTAAAAAAATAAACTTTTGCTTCCTTCCCTCTTCCACAGGATTCCCCGAGTTCCATGGGGAGGCTCCAAGGCTCAACACTATTACTGATGCTATGGTCTACTTACAGCCAGGAGCTTAGCATGGCTGTCCTCTGAGAGGCACAACAAGCAGCTGACTGAGACAGATGCAGATAGTTACACCCAATCAATGTAGTGAAGTAAGGAACCTCTGTGTGTGAATTAGGGAAAAGTTGGAAGAAGCTAAGAGGACAACCCCATAGGAAGACAAGCAATCTCAACTAACCCAGACCCCTGAGACTTCTCAGACACTGACTCACCAACCAGACAGCCTACACTAGCTGGTCTGAGGTCCCTGGGACATATACAGAAGAGGACTGTCTGGTCTGACCTCAGTGGGAGAAGATGGGCCTTACAAGTCTCCAGGGAATGGAGAGATGTGGCCAGGGGGTGAAGGGGCTCAGACATTCTCTTGAAGACAGGGGGAAGGAGCAATGGGATGAAAAACAGTAGGAGGGTAGATCAGCAGGGGGTAATGATTGGACTGTAAAATAATCAAAGTAATAAAAAAAAACAATAAGTCTGACATTTGTTCATAAACACTTCTAAACATGAGGTTTGACCTGGAAATTGGTTTATATGCCCAGCGTTACTCCATTGTAGAATACTCATTTTCTGTCTCCCAAAATACATAGTACAAATATGAACTGGGCTAGGTTTGGAGCTGTGTGCCAACACTCCCTTCTCCAAACTGTGTTTTTGTTTCTTGTGGTGATGTGAAGAACTCATGAATGTCTTGAGAGGAGCGTACATCTGATAATTTTAATGATATTCTTCTATACTTTCAAACAGGAGTTTAGAAAAATCATCATCAGAGTAGTATCACCCAGCAAAGACTCACACACAAACATTAGAAGGAGCCTGGGAAATTTTGTCAAATTGGGAAGGAAGGATTGAAAGAGCCAGAGGGGTCAAGGGCACCACAAGAAAACGTACAGAATCAACTAACCTGGGCCCATAGAGACCTGCAGAGACTGAACAGACAGCCAGACACCTTGCATGGGACTGACCTAGGCCCTCTGCATGTATGTAATTGTTGTTCAGCTTTGTCTTCATCTGGGACTCTTAGTTGTAGGATCAAGGTCCTTCTGCAACTCTGTTGTCTGTCTTTGGAACTCTTTCCTTCTTCTGGGCTCTCTCTCCTAGCCTCAATAGGAAAAGATGAATGTAATCTTACTGCAACTTAATATACCAAGGCTGGTTGGGAGGCCTGTCCTGTTCTAAAGAGATAGTGGGGAGGAGTGTATGGAGACAGGAGGTGTGGGGAGAAGATTGGGAGGAGAGGAAGGAAGGGAAATTTTAATTAATTAATTAATTAATTAATTAATTAATGAAAAAATAAAATACTGTTTACATTTGTACCAAATTTTAATTGAGTTATTTGGTTTTTTATGTATAGTTTCATGAGTTATTTATATGTTTTGATATTAGCCCTCTAGGTGTAGAGTTGGTAAAAGCTTCCCATCTGTAGGCTGCCATTATATTGAATTACGGTGTCCTTAATGATGCAAACATTCCTCAGTGCATAGAACTGTAAATTTTATGTCTGGGTCTTCCATTCAATTTCACTAATTAACATGTCTGTTTTATACCAGTGCCATCACTTTTATGTTATATAACTTGAAATTGGGAATGGTGGTTACTCCAGCACTCTTTTATCATTGTGTATTGTTTTAGCTATCCTGTGTTTTTTTTTTTTTTTGAGTGTTTCTATATGAAGTGGAAAATTGTCCTTTCAATATCTGAAAGATTATGGTGGAATTTTGATGAGGATGGCATTGAGTTTATAGATTCTATTTGGTAGGGTGGCATTTTTATTATATTGACCTTCCCATTCCACAGGCATAGCAGAGTGTTCTGTCTTCTAATATGTTCCTCAAGTAATTTCTTCAATTACTGTGAAGTTTTTATCATACAAATCTTTTACTTCATTGGAGAGACATACTCCAAGATATTTTTAAATATTTGAGGCTCTTGTGAAAGGTGTTGTTTCCCCAATTTCTTTCTTAGTCCTCTGTCAATTATACACAAAAAGAAAATTGTTTATTTCATATCCTAGTACTTTGTTAAAAGTGTGTATAAGCTGTTGGAGTTTCTAAGTGGACTTTTTTAAGACTCACATATACTTTTATCTCATCTGCAAATAATGATACTTTGACTTTTTTTTTTTACAATATATATACCTCTGATTTCCCTCTGCTGTCTTATTGTTCTAGCTAAGACTTCAAGTAATGTACTGATAAGATATGGAAAGAGTGAGCAGGCTTGCCTTGTTTCTGATTTGTTTTTAGTTCACTTCATTTAAGTTGATGTTGGCTATAGGCTTATTGTAAACTGTCCATTGTATGTGCTTTATATCCATATCTCTCCAGATTTTTATTTTAAATTTTGATTGATTCTTTGTAAGATTTACATCATGCACTGCAATCTCTCTCTCTCTCTCCATCCTTCATATCTGCTCTCACCCTTGCAACCTCCAGACAAGAAAATTTTTAAAAATCATGAAAGATATACTGTGCCATGCTGTATCCCACAGTATATACTAGTGTCCACACATCTTTACTTGCAAATTATCTTTACAATGAATCATTGGTCTGGAGCAAGGCCTCTGGATTCTGCTATACTATGAATACTGGATCCTTACTGGAACTCCTCTCAGTTATCTTCTTGTTGTCCTGTGTCATATAGATTCTGCAGCTTTGGATCTGTAAGGCCAGCCCTTTCACAGGCTCCAGAAGATCATAGATGAGTGAGATTTTGACATGGACCAACTCAAAGTCCTGGATCTGGGTCCATGTGGTAGCTGAGTTGTTCAACCTACCAGCTCTCCCTCATCAACACCACCAAGATGAATTTTCTAGCACTGCCCTTGCTAGTTCACCCAATGCTGCAGTCCACAAGGGTCATGCCCTACTCTTCTTCTCACCTGACCCTGGGGCCAACTCTATTGACTGCTGATGGTGGAAGGAGCAGAAGGTATCACCTCCATGCCCATGCCACCTTAAGCTAGACACATGATGAGGACAGATCTCTCACACTCACATTCTCTGGGATAGCTCACCCACCGTCTTAGTTAGGGTTTTATTGCTGTGGATAGTAACCATGACCAAGGCAGCTCTTATAAGGACAACATTTAATTGGGGCTGGCTTACAAGTTCAGAGGTTCAATCAATTATCATCAAGGAGATCCAGACAGGCATAGGGCAGGAGGAGCTGAGAGTTCTACATTTTCATCTGAATGCTGATAAGAGAATACTCACTTCCAGGCAGCTAGGATGAGACCACACTCACAGTGACACACCTCTTCCAACAGAGTCACATCTTCTAATAGTGCCACTTCCTGGGCCAAACATACACAAACCATCACATTGCACTCACTGGACCTCATAGGCTTATTTAAATACATATCATATCTACAAGGGTCATATCTAGTCATAGCATATTAAAGAAGTATATTTAGTACAATTTCCTCCTAGTCTATAGCAGTCTCAACAATGTTAAAAGTCCAAAGTTCAAAGTCTCTTCTGAGATTCATCCAATCACTTAACTATAATCCCCAAATCAAGACAGGAAAACAGCTGGGCAAAGTCTAAAAACTCTACATTTCCATGTGTAATGTCAAAGCGGTCTTCAGATCTCCATCTTTGTTGATGGCAACAAACTTCTTTTCCTGGACTGGTTCCACTTCCTATTAGCAGCATTCACCAGCAAATCTTCTTGTGCTTCTAGCATCGTGAAAATCTTGGGGTCTCCGATGCAACTTCAATGTTACAGCTTCTTGTTTCAATGTCTGGGATCCAAACATGCTCTTCTGGGCTCCTCCAAAGGGCTGGCATCACTTTTCCAGCTCTGCACTCTGTAGCACTATAAGCTCAGATTGATCCACTCCACTGCTGCTGCTATTCTTGGTGATGATCCCATGATACTAGCATCTGCAATACCCTGGGGCCTTCCCCTGTAACTAGGCTTCACTAATAGCCTCTCATAGGCTATCTTCATGATACCAAGCCTCGACTCATTTGCATGGCCCCTTCAGTCCTGGGCCATCAACTACAACTGAGGCTGCACCTTCACCAATGGCCTCTCACAGTGCCAAGAATCAACTGTTCTTCATGACTCCTTCATGCTTTAGAACCAATACCACCTGGGTGTCTCTTACACATTAACAAGTACAACTGCAGCACAAGGTCCAACCTTGGCTATCTCTGGAACACAGCTTCTTTGTCTTTTCAGAAAACACTTCCCAGAAGATTTCACCTCAGTGATATTGGTCTCTTCTTAATTACCACTAATTTTTTAGCTCCAGATAATCAGCATCAATTGTCCCAGTGTTCCCTTCTATTTTTCACTCTAAAGCCAGAGCCACATGTTCTGAGCCTGAGCCGAAGCTGCCATGTTGTGCTCCTTGCTGGGGCTGGAACGTCCCACTCCCCCCACCCCTTATTCTATTACAAGCTTTCTGTTTTCAACTGCTACTCTGCCTATACTTGGCTTTCCTGGAACTTGCTCTGTAGATTGACCTTGAATTCAAAGTTTTGCTTGGGTCTGTCTCCTGTAATGCTAGAATTAAAGGCATGTACCATCATGCTTGGATTTAAACTTTTCTTCACCTATAACCTTCTTTGTTTCCAGGCTGGCCTTGAACTCAGAAGTCTATTTGGCTTTGTCTCCTGGAATCAAAAGTGTGAACCACCATGCCTGAATCTAAACTTAGCTTGGTAGGATCTTGCACCAAAATTCCTTAATTGCTTATCTCCTAGAACATAGGATTCATATCCGTTTTGCTTCCTGGTCTTCCTTTAATACTTGAATCATATATTCTATATTTTTCCTATCTCAACTTGCTATGCTTGTTTAAAATGCTCTTCATGAGACTTAACCAGAGAACAAGGTCTATGATAGGCATCTCTGAGACTTTGTCAATGTAATTAATCTGAGTCTCTTCACCTTAGCCTCAGGCAGACTCTTCAGACAATGGCAAAAGCAGCTACATTCTTCACCAAAATTCCACAAAAAATACAGCCTCTAAGACACTTATTGAAATTCTCCACTGATACCACCCCAGTCCACTCTCTGACTGTTTCAGATCCCATTCCTCCTCAACCTGCCCAGTCTCCACAAGGATGTCCCCAAACCCCACCAGACCTCCTTACTCCCTGGGGCCAATAGTCTCTTAGGGGTTAGGTGAATCTTTTCTGAATGAGTACAGACCCAGTAGTTCTCTGCTGTATGTGTTGGTGGCCTCATATCAACTGGTGTATGTTGCCTGGTTGGTGGTCTGATGTGTGAGAGATCTTAGCGTTCCAGGTTAACTGAGACTGCTGGTCCTCCTACAGGGTTGCCCTCCTCCCCAATTTCTTCCAGCTTTTCCCTAATTCAACCACAGAGGTCAGCAGCGTCTGTCCATTAGGTGGCTATGAATATCTGTATCTGACTCTTTCAGCTCCTCGTTGGGTCTTTCAGAAGGCAGACATGATAAGTCCTTTTTGTAAGTGTTCCTTAACCTCAGTAATAGTGTCAGGTCTTGGGACCTTCCTTTGAGCTGGATCCCACTTTGGGCCCATCACTGGACCTACTTTTCCTCAGACTCGTCTTCATTTTTGTCCCTGCAGTTCTTTCACACTGGAAGAATTGTGGGTCAGTTTTTGAGTGTGGGATGGCAACCACATCCCTGATTTGATGCCTCTGTCTTTCTTCTGGGGGTGGGCTCAGCAACTTCCCTCTCCCCACTGTAGGGCATTTGAATCCTGAGAGTCTCTCCTCTCCCAGGTTTTTAGGACATTCTAGAGGGTCCCCCTACCTCCTACTTCTTGAGGTTGCCTGTTCCCATTCTGCTGGCCCTCAAGGCCTCAGTCTTTTCTCCCCACCCAATACCTGACTATGTTCACCTTTTCCCCTCCTTGTCCCCTTTACCACCCAGGTCCCACGTACCTCCCACCTCCTATGCTTGCTTTTCCTACTCCCAAAGGGATTGAGACATACCTTTTAGAGTTCTATGGACTGTATCCTGAGTATTCTGGTTTTTTGTTTGTTTGTTTGCTTTGTTTTTTGTTTTTTTGTTTTTCGAGACAGGGTTTCCCTGTGTAGCCCTGGCTGTCCTGGAACTCACTCTGTAGACCAGGCTGGCCTCAAACTCAGAAATCTGCCTGCCTCTGTCTCCCAAGTGCTGGGATTATAGGCGTGCGCCACCACCGCCCAGCGTATTCTGTATTTTTTAAAACTAATATCTACTTATTAGTGAGAATATACCATGCATGTTCTTTTGAGTCTGAGTTACCTCACTCGGGATGATATTTTCTAGTTCCATCCATTTGCCTGCAAAACTCATGATACCCTCATTCTTAATAGCTGAGTAATATTCCATTGTGTAAATGAACCACAGTTTGTGTATCCATTCTTCTGTTGTGGGACACTGGGTTGTTTCCAGCTTCTGGCTATCACAAACAAGGCAGCCATGAACATAGTGGAATACATGCCCCAGTGCCATGGTGAGGCATCCTTTGGGTATATTCCCAAGAGTGGTATAGCTGGATCTTCAGGTAGATCTATTTCCAATTTTCTGAGGAACCTCCACATTGATTTCCAGAGTGATTGTACTAGTTTGCAATTCCACCAGCAGTGGAGGAGTGTTCTTTTTTCTCCACATCCTCACCAACTTGTGCTGTCACCTGAGGTTTTGATCTTAGCCTTTCTTTCCTTTTCCTCCCTAGTAGAATCTTTTCCCTTATTAGAATTTGTTGATCATATTTTTCATTAATAGAGATCTCCCCTCCTGAGCCAGCTATTTTTTCCTCCATCTTATCTTTTGTATTTTCTATGGATATTCATGTACTTAGTGTCCCAGGCCCAGTGTTCTTTTTCCTTGAGGTCTTCAATGGTCTTACCTACTAATATTTTAGGTTTCTCAAAAGCATTTCTTGCTAGGGGCCAGCTTCAGCATGGGGGAAAATATTCTTTTTTCTTGTCAGTTCTTCTTGAGGCAGCAGATGGAGGAAAAAATAGCTGGCTTTACTGGACTAGTGAGCAATGGTGAGAGCCCTCAGGAGGGGAGATCTCTATTCATGGAAAACATGATCAACAAATACTCATGGGGAAAAACTGTTGCTAGAATTTCCAACCCCTATAAGCCCATATAAAAACACACAATCCAGTTATTAGCATTATAGTCTATAAGCATAGATTGGGAAGATTTTTAACACCATACAAACTTATTCCCCAGCTATAAGATGCCTTGCTACCTGCTGTTTCTCCTGGCCGTCCTATCTCCTTCCGTTCTCATCCTCTTCTACCTCTCTACCTGCCCACATTCTCAAATCTCCAGTCCCAACTTTCTCCTCCACTCTCTCCTACTCAGTCCCAGTTCGAGGCTTCATTGGCCAGTTAATATGAGATCACCTGAGTACAGGATTGAGTGCTAGTCAGGGGCAATCTCCTCTGAGGAATCAGATAAACATCATAATGCAAACAGCATCAGGACAGAAAACTGAAAGATATATAAAGACTTTGGCCGGGTGGTGGTTGCGCACACCTTTAATCCCAGCACTTGGGAGGCAGAGACAGGTGGATTTCTGAGTTTGAGGCCAGCCTGATCTACCGAGTGAGTTCCAGGACAGCCAGGGGTACACAGAGAATCCCTGTCTCGGAAAAAAAAACAAAAACAAACAAACAAACAAAAAAGACTTTGGAGACTGTGAGGGGGTCCTTGGATTAGTGACCTGCCCTTCCATGAAAGAATGGAACATATTGATTTGACCACCTGGCATTGCATACCTAAGGAAATTAGGGTACAAAAATCTAGAAGATATAACTTGGGCTTATAAAGGCGCCCTGGTGGAAGCTGCAAAAGGAATTAATATAGAATTTGGAAAAAAGTTTGGAACAAAGTTTGAAAAGAATTGTAGAATTGGATTACTTGGATGATCTTTTTTCCCACCTTTTTATTGGATATTTTATATATTTGCATTTCAAATGTTATCTCCTTTCCTGGTTTCCCCTCCTGGAACCTTATCTCCCTCCCTGGAACCCACCTCTTTCATCGCTCCTCCCCCTGCCTCTATGAAGATGCTCCCCCTCCCACCCACCCACAACTGCCTCCTGCCCTGGCATTCCCTTACAATGGGGAATCCAGCCTTCACAGGAACAAGGGCTTCTCCTCTTATTGATGACAGACAATGTCATCCTCTGTTATATATTCAGCTGGAGCCATGGGTCCCTCCATGTGTACTCTTTTGTTGGTGGTTTAGTTCCTGAGAACTCTGGGGAATCTGGTTGGTTGATATTGCTGCAAACTCCTTCAGCTCCTTCAGTCCTTTCTCTAACTCCTCCTCTGGGGACCCCGTGCTCAGTCCAATGGTTGGCTGCAAGCACCCATATCTGTATTTTATCAGGCTCTGGCAGAGCCTCTCAGGAGATAGCTAGAATAGGCTGCTGTCAACAAGTACTTCTTGGCATCCACAATAGTGTCTAGGTGTGTTCTCTGCATATCAGAAGGATCCTCAGGTGGGGCAGTCTCTGGATGGCCTTTCCTTCAGTCTCTACTCCACACTTTATTCCTGTATTTCCTTTAAACAGGAGCCCTTCCGGGTTAAGAATTTGGAGATTAGCTGGTGGCCACATCCTCCAACCAGGGTGTTGAGAGCCAGCGGCCTCAGTTGACCGGGTTCACCTGAAAGAGAGGCTGGGAATAGAAGAGGGACAGGACGGTGGGAAGAGATGAAGCCAGGACAAAGGTTTCTGATGAAGGCTCAATGCTTTAATGTTCAGCTTCTAATTTAAAGGGGATAACCCACCCCCACCCCGAGTTCCTTCCTGCTGCAGCCTGCTGGGGGTGAGAGGAATCCATACTTAAGCGCAGGCAGAGACTTCTCAAGCAAGCTCAGCAGGCAGTCTATTCATCTCAGCTTGTATACCAGGCTACAGGCAGCCAGAAAGGTGCCAAGGCCAAAGCAAACACTGCCTACACCAAGGGCAGGCAATGCCTCCAGGCCATACAACCGGAGTTCTATTGTTTGGTCTATTGTGGTAAACAAGGTCTCATCTCTTAGGCCTGCTCAAGCCTGGGGAAAGGACACACCAGGGGCCTTACCTATCCTCTGGATGTGGTCTCTACAGGTCCTCCCTCCCCTTTGTTGGGCATTTCCATTAATCTCATCCCATCTGGGACTTGCTGGTGGCTACCCCCAGTTCCCCATCTCCCACAAATTTAGACAAGTTAAAAATATTAACATTGCCCTGACCTGTTTAGCACCTTTAGGTTCTCATGATCATGCTGTAACCACAAGTTTGTGCCCAGCTGACTTGTGATTTGGAGCTTTTTCTGATAATTAAATGTTAGTGTATCATTTGCTTTACCAGATACCAGATGTGTGCATTATGTTTTCTAGCAACAGAGTTACATAGGATTTTTCAGGAAAAATAATGAGCTTAAGGAAAATTATCAACAGGCTTTAGTTTACATATTATTGTAAAACAAAAAAGTGTGTAACAAATAAAAGACTGAAGTGAACTCAGAAAAAAACCTGAGAGAGATACAGACCACAAACTATCTCCAAGAACAGTTCAGTACAGCAATGAATCTCCTGTCAGCTTGCACTTGCATCATTGCCTGAGACTGATTTCAAACCTATCCAATCCTCCCATTATCAAGAACACCAAACAACTGAGGCTGGTCCCTGGTATCTTACCAAATCAATCTACACATTCAGTGCAATTCCCATCAGAATTTCAACACATTTCTCTATAGACCTTGAAAGAACAATTCTCAATATCATATGGAAAAACCAAAAACAAAAAAAAACAACAACAACAAAAAAAAAAGACAAACAAAAAAAACCAACAAGCAACCAACCAGGATACCTAACCTGCATAATAAAAGAACTTCAGGAAGTATCATTATCTCGAATTTCTACTATTGTACTGTGTTCTATTGGTATACAAACAGACAGGTTGATCAATTGAATTGAAACAAAGATCCTGACATAAACCCACACAACTATGGATCCTTACTATTTTAACAGGGAAGGCAAAAATCGTACAATGTAAAAAAATAAAGCATCTTCAACAAATGTTTCTGATCTAACTGGAGATGTGCATGGAGAAGAATGCAAACAGATACATATCCATCACGAACAAAACTCAATTCCAAGTGTATCACAGATGATACTATAAATCCACAGACACAAATTCTAATAGAAGATAAACAGGTAAAATAGCTTTGAAGGCTTTAATTTGCATACCAAAGCAGACCTAGCATCCCTCAGAGATAGCCTGTCCCCTACCCAGAACATTCTAGGCCAGGGGCTGGGCTGTCCTCCCCCCCCCAACCCCAGAGGCTCTTCCCTATATAATCTAGACATTCTTATGTTTACAGACATGTGGCTAGCATAATTGTTCCCTGAGAGGCTTCACCAAGCAGCAGATTGAAACAGATGCAGAAACCCATACCCAGATATTGGATGGAGCTCAGCAAGTCTTACTGAACACTTAAGGGAAGGATTGAGGGACCCAAAGGGGATAGGAACCCCACAGGAAGAACAACAGAGTCAAATAATCTGGACCCTCGTGGGCTCTCAGAAGCTGGACCACCAACCAAAGAACATACAGGGATTGAACTTAGGCCAACTGCACACATGTAGCAGGAGGTGCAGTTTGGTCTTTGTCTTAGTCAGGGTTTCTATTCCTGCACATAACATCATGACTAAGAAGCAAGCTGGGAAGGAAAGGGTTTATTCAGCTTACACTTCCATACTGCTGTTCATCACCAAAGAAAGTCATGATTGGAACTCAAGCAGGTCAGGAAGCAGAAGCTGATGCAGAGACCATGGAGGGAAGTTACTCAGTGGCTTGCTTCCACTGCGTTGCTCAGCTTGCTTTCTTAAAGAACCCAAAACTGCCAGCTCAGGGATGGCAATACCCACAAGGGCCTTCCCCCCCTTGATCACTAACTGAGAAAATGCCTTACAGCTGGATCTCATGGAGGCATTTCCTCACCTGAAGTTCCTTTTTCTGTGATAACTCCAGCTTGTGTAAAGCTGACACACAAAACCAGCCAACACAGTCTTCAAATGGGATCCCCTGAAGCTGTTGCCTGTCTGTGGATCCTGTTTCCCTAACTGAGTTGTATTCTCAAGCCACAGTGGCAGATGATGAATCTAATCCTGCAGAGACTTGATGTGCTAGGACTGGGTACACCCAGTGGAGTCCTCTACGGGACTGTGTATGGTGGGGGCCGAGGAGAGAGTGGCAAGTGGGCAGCATTTCAGCATGTTAAGTGGATACATGAAACCTTCTGGCACTGCGGTAGGGGTATGATGTGAAATTTACAGGAAAATAGGTGAAACTAGGAAAAAAATCACCCCAAGAGAGGGAACCAAGACCTAGAAAAAATATGGTAGGCATCACCTAAAAATGATATTAACTAGTACGTAAATGATATGCTATCTAAACTCTACAGACCCAGAGAAGATACAGGAAAAGAGGAGGCCTATAAGGGGGCTCAGTAGCTAAGTGAAACCAGCCTCCTCCTGGCACCCGGAAGAACCTTCTTCCTCTTTGACTGGCAGATCTGTCTGACAAGTCTGATTGGCTAGTGTGTCTTGAGTGACATGAGCACCTCCCCTAGGGTTCAAGCTTGCTGGAGGTACAAGCTGAGTGCTTTGTGGCCCAGAATTCCTGCTGAGAGGCAGACCTTTTCTGAATCTTCAAGGATTGGCATTTCAGTAGCACTTTTGCCTGTCCTCCAAAGGCTTACCCATCTATCTCCCACCTATGCCCATAGAGAACCCACCACTCCAGTTTGCACTGCCCAGCAGCCAGCTTCTCTTCTCTCTGACTATTGAGCTTGTGCTCACCACCTCCTGACACAGAAAAATAACTTGCCTCAGAGCAGGGTCATGCTGACCTCATATTCTGTGATGTTCTGTACTTTGTGATCTTTGTTAATCTTAAGAAATTTCACAATAATAAGCTCCACTTAGGACTAATCAGAATGCAGGTCAGTGAGAAGTGTTGTCTATCTAGCCAAAGTAGCTTGGGACAGAGGCAACTGCCAGGCAGCACTTCCTGCACATGTACATGAGCTCATTGTGGGTTTTTCCTTTAGAAGCTGGTCATGAGAAATGATCATTATTTTAGATCAGCATCCTAATTCTGAGCTGTGACCCTCTGATCAATGTATTAGGGTGTGCATTCAATATCCCATCCCTGTCTGACTGAGATTGTGTTGTTTTGGAGGTAACTCTTGGACTCCAACAATTTGATTATATTATGCTTTCTTGTTTCAGTTTATTAACTATCCTGTGGTTTCTCGTGCAGCATTTCTCATTGATTATTGTAGGGATTTGATGGTGTAAGTTCCCTGTTTTGTTTGTTTGCTTGCTTTTGTATTTTTTGGTTTTGTTTTGCTTTTTACCTGAACAATGTTTTTTGCCCGTTCAATTCTAAAGGATAGATTTCATGTATATATTATTTTTAGTTTGTAGCTGTTTTTCTCTCAAGATTTTGAATACTTTATCCTGCTCTCTTCTAGTCTCTACTATAATTTAATTTATGCTGAGAAAACTGACTTTATTCTAATGAAGATTCCCTTATGTTATGGCTTGATATAAAATGCTTACCCTATGACTCGTGATTGGATATTTGGAACACAGTTGATGTTACTCTTTGGTGAAGTTGAACTTTTGGTAGGTGGGGCCTAGATGGAAAAAATGGGTCACAGAGACATAAGCCTTGAAGATTACAGTTCTTTTCTTTCATTCCCTCTCTTCTCCTCTGTCTTGCTTTCACTCTATTTCCTGTTCAGATCAATGTAACAAAGAACTGACACTTGCTCTACCAAAAATGGCTTATTAAATAACAAATTTTCAACATCACATTAATAAAAGGCCCTATTTCTATTATTATTATTATTATTATTATTATTATTATTATATTATTACTAAACATATGTAACAATCACTAAGCAATAGCACTCCCCTTTGGAGCAGATCTCTGCAGACACACGAAGATGTACTGTGATGTACATCTTCACATGTAGTGATGTAGTGATGCTATATAGACAAATAGATGACGTCTTAAGTCTTAATGATGATCTTATTAGAATTCCTAAAATTATATCAATGATTATTTAGCTCTTTTATAGTAGGACTAGTATTAAGTCCCTTTCTGATCATCAAAACTACAATGAGAACTCTGCCAGTCTCCCAAGTGTCATCAGTTAATTGCCCTTAGATAGTAACCAGACTTTTTCCTGCTCAGAGCACATTCCAATGAGGTTGTAAAACAATTAACCAAAGGTCACTCACGATTTATTATAGGTACTAGGACAGAATACAAAATATTGCCTGGGTTTATCTATACAAAACTTCACTAATTTCTTACAGTTTTAAACCTTCAGTAAACCTCTGGAACTAGACAGGCGATGGATGTTTAGCCAGATAATTACTCCTAATGGGTATGCATGTAAACATTCTCTGTTGTAAACTTCTATGTCAATTTGTGATTTGAATTTTGGTGTGAACTTGTGATGAACTTTGTAACATGTGACCATGTACTCTGTAAGATGTATAAGTACTGAGGACAAAGAGATGAGAGTTACTTAGTTAGATATAGAATAGAGTTAGTTAGATATAGAATTAGAATAGAAGATAGAATAGAGATAGAGTTTTTCCCTTTTCCCAGATAGAAGTTTTCCTTTTTCCCCACATAGGACCTTCCAGCTTTTCCCCCTAGATAGCTTTCATAGGAAACTTTTACACTTAGTAATAAACTATAATAACTTCTCTAAGTGTCTTTTCTTCCTGTGACTTCAAACTAGCAGGCATAAGTCAGAGCCCAGCAGATCCTGCTGAGACAGAACAAAGGCTGCATTGCCTAATCCTCTGCTGTTAGGCTACAGGTGTTAATCACCTAAGCCTGCAGTCTTTTAGCCTCAGAAGAAGTTTTTAGGACCTTTTAGAACTTATCATTGGCATTTCAGTACAGGTCAGGGAGCCAGAAAACCCTGAGAGCCTCAGACTTTAAAGCCATAACCAGAGTCCTACTCTGTGCCCCTGCTGCTACCTTCTCCAGGGTGGGAGGCTCCCGGCACATTTATTCACATCTAAAAGCATTAAGTAGAAAGGGATATGTAGGGATGTATGTACTCATATGACACCTTCTCTAACTAGTTTCAGTGAAAATATTTGAGGTGAAAGTAAGACAGGGTTTAATTTAGCTTAGGCAAGCCACGAATTCATTAGATAGCTGAGCTGGGTCTTGGCACTATGATCTTCCTGACTTGTCTTTTGGGTTCTGAGATTAAAGGCATGCACCACCACAGGGAGCAGCATGTTGCCTTTCAACTTCCATATCTAATAATGGGTTACTGGAACAATCTTTCCCTTTCATTTTCTTTAAAGGAAAGGTGCCTGAAAGCACAGTAAGACATTTTCTAGAAAGAACCAGAGCCAGGACTACTGAGTATTCTCTACCATCTTACTTTCCATTATATTTCAATCACTGGACACAAATCATAATTACAGCAATTGTGTTGTGGTAAATACTATTAGGCTAACCCTAACCCTAACCCTAACCCCTTACCTGATCTATTTACACAAACAGACCTACACAAAGTGATAGAAGGGAGAATCCAACCCAAGGAGATTACATGATAGACATGAAAACACAGGTAGTAAATAGTCTCGTATTATCTGCAAAAGAAGGGAAAGCACACACACACACACACACACACACACACCACCACCACCACCACCACCAGCAGCAGTAGCAGCAGCAGCAGCATTAACAACAACAACAACAACAACATACCAGGAGATAATAATCACCAGTCATTGACTCTCTCAATATGAATGACCTCAGGTGAGCTACAAAATGACACAGGCTAACAGAATGAATGCTAACACAACTTATCCTTCTATTGCATATAAGAAATATAGCTTGGATTAGAGAGATGGCTCAGTGGTTAAAAGCACTGACTGTTCTTCCATAGGTCCTTTGTTCTATTCCCAGCAAGTACACGGTGGTTCACAACCATCTGTAATGGGGTCTGATGCCCTCTTGTGTGTCTGAAGAGAGCAATGGTGTACTCATATACATAAAATAAATAAATTATTAAAAAAACGATAAAAATTGTGGAACGAAAGAAAGAAATGTAGCTCAACGTCAGGAATAAATGAGTGTAAAGGGATATATTCCAAGCAAATGGACAAAGAAGCAAGCTGGTATAGCCATTTTAAAATAGATTAAAAAAAATAATAATCAAAAGAATTGGAGAAAGATACTACATATTCCTCAAAAGGAAAAAAAAATTACCAAAGATGACATTTCAATTTTTAACATCTATGCCTTAAACACATGGTCACAAACGTTGGAGAAAAAAAGAGTTTTAAAGCAAAAAATCACATGATAAGCTTCATACATTATGCTTGCAAATTTCAGTACTCCACTCTGACCAATGAATAAATTCTCCAGACCAAAATTAAACAGAGAAATACTTCAGCTAGCCCATAGAATGAACATGAATCCAGCTGAAATTTGGAGAACATTCTATCGAAATATAAGAGAATATGCCTTCTGCTTAGCACCTCATGAAACTTACTAGTAAACTGACGACATATTCAGACACATTGCAAGTCTTAAATACATACAAGAAAAACAAGCTAGCATCATGTATCTTATCAGACCACCATGGATTACAGCTGGATATCAACAAAATCAGAAAGAACACAAAGCTTACAAACTCACGGAAGCTGCACACCTCACTACTGAGTGAAAAATAGGTTAAGACAGAAATAAAGGAAGAAATTAGAGACTTTCTAGAAGTCAATGCAAATGAACATGCAACATGCACAATCTTAAGAAGTACAAAGAAAATGAAACTGGTTCTACGATGAAAGTTCATAGCACAAAATCCCTACATGAAAAAACTGGAGAGCTCTCACACTGGCAATTTAACAGCATGCTTTAAAGTATAGAACGGAAAGAAGTGAGTGAGGAATGAAGAAAAGAAGTAGACATCAAGATATTATTAAATTGGGAGCCAAAATCCATTAAATAGAAAGACAAGCATACAAAGAATTAATGAAACATGGAGTTGGTCCTTTGAGCCTTTTATTAGACAAAATAGAAACACTTATCAAAAGATAGAGAATATCCAAATTAATGAAATCTAAAATGAAAATGGTGGCAAAATTATAGACAATGAAGAAAACCAGAGAATGGTAAAGGTAAGAATGGTTTTAAAATGCCTGTACTCCACCGAATTGGAAATTCTAAAAGAAATGGATAATCTCCTCAATAGCTTCCACTTACCCAAGTTATATCAAACTAAGGTAAAAAGCTTAGACTTAAGCACCTAGAAAAAGAGAAGTCATCACAAGTCTGCCAAAAAATAGAGGCCAGGGCCATGAGTTTTAGGGTAGAATCCTACCAGACTTCCAAAGACGAGTTCATGAAAATACTCCTCAAAGTATTCAACAATATAGAAAGAGAAGAAACCTTAGCTGATTTTATTTTGTGAACCCATGCTTTCTCAAATATCCAATCAATATAAAGACTCAGCTACAAAAATGAAAAAAGAGAGACAGAGAGAATTACAGACTAATTTCCATTAAAACCTCATATGCAAAATACTTAACAAAACACCAAAAGATCATCCTCCATGATCAATGAGGTGGGCTTCATTAAAGAGATCCACAAATGGTTTAACATAATGTGCTTAATATGTAAGAAATAAAAAAAGAAAGTGGTCATCTCATTAGATGATGAAAAACTCTCTGACAATATTTAATCCCACTTTATGATAAATTTCTTGGACTGATTAAGGATAAAAGGAACATACCTAAACATAACACTGTCACTTTACTGCAAACCTATAGCCAACATTAAATTAAATGGAGAGACATTCATATCAATTCCACTAATTCAAAAAGAAGACAAGGTGATCGATTCTCTCCACATCTATTTAAAATACTAGCTAAAATTTTAGCAAGAGCAATAAAACTGAAGAAGATGAAGGTAATATAGACTAGAAAGGAGGAAGTAAAATTATTTTTATTTGCAGATGATACGATAGTATGCATTAGTGGACCAAAACTTCCCAAGTGCAATTCCTAGAGCTGATAAACCCTTTCAGCAAAGTTGCTGGATACATGATTAACTAAAAAAGAAAAACCAGTGGCCTTCGTATGTACAAATGAGTTTGCAAGTGCAAACAAAATAGAAAGACATCATAAAGCTTGAATTGCTTGTTGACACTTGTCACATTTTTTTTTCCTCATAATAAATAACCTTGAGTAACTCAGTGCGTGTTGGGTAAGATCATACAAATTATTTCTTGTCACAGATTACTTTTGATATTCTTAATGGTCCTCAAAGACTACTGCGATACACAAAGTCTTTAATAGATTGATTTCATGCTAAAGAGTTTACTCTTATATAAAAAGATACCAGAGAGTACAAAACTTTAGCACCTTGACTGTTTATGGGGTTCCTCTGCATTATGACTTTATCTCATGGTTTCTAAGACAACTGCCACATGCATAGGCTTTACCACATTGATTATTCATAGTGTTTCTCTCCAGGATGTATTCTTTTATGTTCATAGATGACTGTGTTGTGAAAAGGTTTTATCTCACTGATTACATTTGTAAGATATGTCTTCAATATGTGTTCTGTCATATATTCAAATATGTCTATAATATACAAATGTTAGGAAGAAGCAAAAGAAATTGCCCTAAGGATTGCCTTTTTGTTACCAACCTCCATTTAATCAGAAACTGAAACTAAGTTTAAGTTCCAAGTCATAGGGACCCTGTGTACTTGAAAATATCTGGCCAGCTTTCATCATTCATGATTTGTTCCCTAAAGCATAACAACTGTCCATAATCATAATTTCTGTTATTCATGTTTTATTCCTCAAAATATAATGCATGTTTCTAACCACAAAATAACAAATGGCTATGATATTGTAGACCATAAAAGCGACATTCTGTATCATTTGATCTAAAGTAACAACAGAACAAAAAACCATGATTGGGAGAAAAATGTAACTGTAACTTGGCAGAGGACTTTGTTGTTTTGACTTTTGGAAGCTATATAACTTTGTGGTTCAGGGTGGGGGTGAGGCTGGGGTACTGCAGCTAAGCTTCTGAGTATAATTTTGTGGCCCTGATTTACCAGCAGTGACTTGATTACAATAACCTCTTATAATTGCCTTGTCCTGTGTTTGAGTTGTATTGGATCTCAGTGGACCCCATAACATAAAGGCTTAACCCCAGTATGTAACCATTGACCAGTATGAATAGTTTCATAATGATGAAGACTTTAGAGGTGTGAAAATGCTTCATTATACGAAACACATTCATAAGGTTGTTCTCTAGCACACGTTCTTTCATGATAATGAAGATTAGAGAATTGTGCAAAGGCTTGACTGTATTAAAGACACTCACAGGGTTTCTGTCTTAGTGTTTCCATTGCTATGGAGAGAAATGATGAACAAGACAACTCCTATAAAAGCAACAATTTAATTGGGACTGGCTTACAGTTTCAGAGATCTAGTGCTTTTTCATCATAGCAGGAAGCATGGCAGGCATGCAAGAAAACATGATGCTGGTGAAGAAGCTGACAGTTCTGCATCTTGATCCAAAGGCATCCAGGAAGAGACTGTCTGCCAGGGAGCAGGTAGGAGGGCCCATTCTGCACTATGTGGAAATTCAAAGCCCACCCCCACAGTGATGCACTTCCTCCAACAAGGCCACATCTCATAACAACTTCCTCTCACTCCCTGAGCCAAGCATATTTATATTACCACATTCCACTGCCTGGCCCCATATGATTGTGCAAACACCTGAGTGTATGGAGACCATATTTTAAAATAGCATAATACAAAATATGTGAGATTCAAATTGAAAAGTCCCTGTCATCTATAGCAGTGTCATAAATGTTAAAAGTCCAAAGTTCAAAGTCTCTTCTGAGATCATTCCAATCATGTAACTATAATCCCCTATACTTTCCAAAACAAATAGCACATCATATCCACCCAAATTCACAGGATATACTTCACCATTCCTAAATGCCATTGTGTGGAAATACTGGGCCATAAGGAGACCAAAAGCCAGCAAGGCAATCTCCAAACTCGATTATCTCCATGTCTGGATGTCAAAGCATTCTTCAGATCTCCAACTTCTTTCTGCCATGCTCACTGCAGCACAATTCTTTCTCTTTGGCTGATTTTATTTCCTGAAAGGAGTTTTCCTGAGAAGGTATCCCATAGCCCTGGAATCTAAAAATCTTGGGGTCTCCAAAGTAACTTTAAAGTTACAACTTCTTGTTCCAGTATCTGGGATCCACAGATGATCTGCACTCCTCAAAAGAAAGAAGTTGGGTCACTTCTCCAGCTCTTCCTTCTATAGCACAGTAAGTTCTGCTTGACTCCACTCAACTGCTGTTGCTGTTCTTTCTGCTCATCCAATGGTACTGGCATATTCAATATGTCGGCTTCTTCTGTGACAAACAGTCTTCACTATGTCCCTCTCATATGTTCCCTTCATGGTGCCAAGCCTTAGCTGCACTGCATGAAACATTCGTGCCTTAAAACCAGTGCCACCTGGGTGAGTCTTACACAGGACCAAGTCAAGCTGCACCACAAGGTACAACATTGGTTACCTCAGGAAAATAACTTCTTTCTCCTCTCAGAAAACACTTACCAGAAGTTTTTTCCTCAGCGGTGCTGATTTCTTCTTCATCCCCACTCATTTTTTAACTACAGCTAACCAGCATCAGTTGTCTAAGTAGTCCCTTCTATTCCTGCCTCTAAAGCAGAGCCTCATGAACAAAGCTCCTGAGTTCCTCTGTTTCCTGGACCTGGAACATGGCCCCTTCTATTACATTATCACAAGCTTTCTATTTTTCAACAACTTCACTGCCTAACCTTGGCTGTCCTTGAACTTGCTCTGTAGATCAACCTTGAACTCAGAGATCTGCAAGGCTCTGTCTCCTGAATGCTGGGAGAAAAGATGTGTAACACTTTGCCTGTACCTCAGCTTTTCTTTACCTAAAACTTCTTCTATACCAGGATGACTTGAATCAGAAATCTGCTTGATGCTCATCTCCTGGGATTTAAGGCATATAACACCATGCCTATATTTAAGTATTTTATTTTAAATCTTAAAATAAAAACCCAGAATAGTAATCACAATCCATCAGTTGTCAATTTCACACATACAGGTAACACTTGTGTCCACATGTAAACAATAACAAGGTAATAATAATGCCTAACATTACACAGTTCTCCTTCGTACAACTTCACATGAATAAGTTTAGGTGGATGGAATCTTGCCCTAATGTCACCATTCCTCTAAAACCATTTAATAACATTGATCACAGGATTTAACTTCATTCAACTTCCTGGTGAGGCTTTTCTCTTTTGACCTAACAATTTATATTTTTTTCTTTCTAAGATTACTATGCTTGCTCAAAATAATCATCATGAGACTAAACATAGGTCAAAGGCTTTTGCTGGCTTCACTGAGACTTCCTTTGTTAATGCAATTAACATCAACCTCTTCACCTTATCTTCCAGGACACTCTACAGACAAGGGCAAAAGGCAGCAACATTCTTCAGCAAAACATCATAAAAACTATATACAAAGTTTAAATCACCCTTAGTACATATGTGTTTCATATTCCTACTAAGATGGCCCATTAAGTTCCACTTAGTGCATATACAAATCCAAAGTCTAAAAATCCACATTGCTCCATAAAACAAAACAAAACAAAAAACATGGTCAGGCCTATCAAAGCAATACTTAAGTCTGGGGTAGCAACTTCAGTCTTAGATAGAATTTCCATTGCTAAGAAGAGACATTGTAACCAAGATAAATGTGTTAAAGGCAAATATTTAATTGGGCCTTTCTTAGCAGGAAGAATGTCAGCATGCAGGCAGGCATGATGCTGGATAAGGAGCTGAGAGTTCTGTATCTTCATGAGAAGGCACCCAGGAAGAGACTGTCTTCCAGCCAAGTGGTAGGAGGGTCTGTTTTGTACTGGCCTGAACTCTAAGTATCACCTCACTACCATAGTAATTCAATTCCTTCAAAAAGGTAACGTCTACTCCCACAAGGCACATCTCTTAATATTCCCACTTTTCAGGATCAAGAATATTTAAATCACCACAGTTTATTTCTATTATAAATTCTTTCATGCTTTTAAAAACAATTAGAACATGCAGAGGCTTTAACATGTTGATTAATTTCAGGTTTCTCTCTCATATGTGTTCATTTCTAGATTCAGAAACCACTGTGGCATGTAAACAGTTTCCTAACTTTAGTACAATCAAAAGGTTTCTGCCCAGTATGTGTTCTTTTATGTCTTTGGAGACTACAGTGATATGCACAGGCTTTTTCACATTCATTACATTCATAAGGTTTCTCTAAAGCACGGGTTCCTGTAAGTGTTTGGAGAGTACAGTGACATGCAAAGGCTTTACCACAGTCATGACAATCATAGGGCTTCTCTCCACTATGTGCTCATTATTGTACTTGGAGATAACTGTGATATGCAAGGGCTTTATCACATGGACTACATTCATAAAATTTCTCTCCTGCAGGTTTTCTTTTGTGTATCCAGAGATGACTGTGTCCTGGAAAGGCTTTACCTCATTCACTTCATTCATTTTCTCTACAGTATGTGTTCTTTTATGTATTGGGCGGTGACTGTGACATGCAAGGGCTTAACACCTTGATTACATTGAGTTACTCTCTTGAATGTGTTCTATGATGTAGTTGCAGATAAAAGTGAATCACCAAGGTTTTACCACAGTGATTACGTTAATAAGGGTTCTGTCCAGTGTGATTTCTTATCTGTATGTGCAAAGAATTATGGCATGCAAAGGCTTTAGCACATTGATCGCATACATGTGGTTTCTCTCTCGTATGTGATCTCTTATGTCACTGCAGATGACTGTGACTTGCAAATGCTTTACAACACTGATTACATTCATAAGGTTTCTCTCCTGTATGCATTCTTTTATAATACTGGAGACTATAAAGTTGTGAAAAGTCTTTACCACATTGATTACATTTATGAAGTTTCTTCCAGTACGGGATCATTTATGTTTTTGAGATTAGTGGGACATGCAAAGGCTGAAGCACATTGATTACATTCATAAAGCTTCCCTCAAATATCAGTTCTTTCATGTTTTTGGAGACAAGAACTTTGTGAAAAAGGCTTTTACCACATTTATTACATTCATAAAGTTTCTCTCCAGTATGTGTTCTTATATGTCTTTGTAGATGACTGTGCCATCCAAAAGCTTTACCACATTAACACACTGATTACATTCAAAGTTTCTCTCCAGTATGTGTCCTGATATGTCTTTGTAGATGACTGTGCCATCCAAAAGCTTTACCACATTGATTACATTCATAAGGTTTCTCTCCAGTATGTGTTCTTTTATGATACTGGAGACTAATGTCATATGAAAAGGCTTTACCACATTCATTGCATTCATAAGGTTTCTCTCCGGTATGTGATCTCTTATGACATTGGAGTCTACTGTGACATGAAAAGACTTTACCACATTGATTACACTCATAAAGTTTCTCTCCTGTATGGGTTCCTCTATGATACTGGAGATGACTGAATCTTGCAAAGGCTTTACCACATTGGTTACATTCATAAGGTTTCTCTCCAGTATGTGTTCTTTTATGATACCGGAGACTACTTAGATATGAAAAGGCTTTCCCACATTGATTACATTCATAGGGTTTTTCTCCAGTATGTGTTATTTTATGTTTTCGGAGACTACTATGATGTGAAAAGGCTTTACCGCATTGACTACATTCATAAGGTTTCTCTCCAGTATGTGTTCTCTTATGACATTGGAGACTACTGTGACATGTAAAGGCTTTGCCACATTGATTACATTCATAGGGCTTTTCTCCAGTATGTGTTCTTTGATGTTTTCGGAGATTACTGTGAGATGAAAAGGCTTTACCACATTGATTACATTCATAAGGTTTCTCTCCAGTATGTGTTCTCTTATGACATTGGAGACTACTGTGATTTGTAAAGGCTTTACCACATTGATTACATTCATAGGGTTTTTCTCCAGTATGTGTTCTTTGATGTTTTCGGAGATTACTGTGGTATGAAAAGGCTTTACCACATTGATTGCATTCATAAGGTTTCTCTCCAGTATGTGTCCTTTTATGATATTCTAGAGTTCTCTCTTCTGAATAGGCTTTACCACATTGATTACATTCATATGGTTTTTCCCCACTGTGACTTCTTACATGCCTGCAACGATAATTGGCACATGTGAAAGCTTAGACAAATTCATTACACTGATCAATCATTTTACCCATATGAAATAATTTTATAGTTTGGTTTAATATAAAAAAGGGAACCAGATCATAAGGTTTATCACTTTATATTTCATGGTATTCTCCCCCACTATGGGTTGTTTTCCCTCTTTGAAAATTCCTGTGATGATAACAACATTTATTACATGGCTTATATTTCTAACATCCCTTTTCTATATGAGATTTCTATATGATGGATTTCACATATCTGAAGTAAAATGGAATGATGCAGAGCTGTATAACACTGGGTGAATTTATAAAGTTTCTGTAGTGTGAATCACAATACAGTTGTACCAGGAGCCAGGAAAAATAGAAGAACTTCAATATTTCTAGTACTCACAGGGATTTTCTGCAGTATGATTTTTGGGTTGTTTCCAGTAACCTCAGAAAACCAATTAACTGCAAACATCTATCCTATTCAGAGAGCCTCCCAAAGGGAGAATACTACATTTCTTCTCTTGTCCTAGAATAGAAAAAGGTATGTGGCTCCTTTAAGTATCCCTATGCTCACACAGTTTTATCCATTCTGACACTTGATATACCAATGATAAGAAGAAAAAAAAATGAAACATTTCCACATTGAATTCACACCATTTGATTTTCATTTCCTTGTAGACTTGCTGTATGTAGATTAAGATTTCTGCATGACAATATTCTTTAATTTCATAAACTGACCGCTCATAAACTTAGCAATGGCACTACAAGAATATGAGTACTACCAATTTTGTTATGGACTATTTGCTTATTAGAAGGTTTTGGATACATATTTACCACTATTCAATGTGCAACATCTAAATATTATGAGATTATACAGAGCAGAATCCACAGCATAGATCTAATGGAGATACAAATCAAATAAAGATATCTCTTAAGGCACTGTTTCTTTGTCAGCTTTCTTAAAAGAACGCCTAGCAAACACAAATCAGAAAATTGACAGTGAGGTACATAGTTTTGTAAGAATATTACCATCATAGCTACACTTAAAGGACTGATATTTTACAGACTCGCTTTCCTGTAGAGCTTGCAGAACATATTAAAATTTCCTCACAGGCATATTTGTAACAGCTGAAACATTAAAATTACCTTTCATGCCTTCCAGAACTTTTATGTTGTTCTTCAATATGATGGTCTTCCCAACTGTAACCTAAAACACAGTATCAGAAAATGAATGATATAGTATTGGAAATTAGGCAAAATTCAAATTACTGTGAATTTTGATAGCACTGAACTTGATTTATTCAGCTCGATCTTCCTTGTTCTCAATTGAAATAACAGAGGATCATCAATAACCAAGAATCATTGTTCCTTTATTTTGAAAAGCAAAAGAAAATTTGCAGTCTTACCTATAGCAGCGAGGTTCCAGTAGGTCTCCAGCATCACATCTTTGTAGAGATTCTTCTGGGAAGGATCCAGCAAATTCCACTCTTCTTCAGTGATGTTCACATGCACATCATCATAAGTCACTGCATCCTAAAATATCCCATACATGTGTATAACACAAACCATGATCGTGACACTACTGTAAGATCCCTTTGAATAGGATATAGCCTTGCAACACACATGGCAAGTGAGTGGGATAAGGAGGGGGAAACAGATCAACAGTACTGAGCAAACATTTGAAAAACCGTATGAATAATTACTAACTACAAAAATGATGGGCAAGCTGTGTGTATTTGCTCACGTCTTTAATCACAGAGATACAGGCAGGTTGATATCATTGAGCTGGATGCTGGCATGGGCTATGTGATGTGTTGCAGGACAGCAAAAGTTACATATTAAGACCCTCACTCTCCTGTAAAAATCAACCAAGGAAACAAAAATGATAGAGAGAACTCACAGTTCTTTACTGAAATTCCTACAAAGAATTATACATACATTCACTTCAGTTCTGTATTCATCTTGCAAACACATGAAGTGAACCAGTTTAAACCAGCAATATTAAATTTTACTAGAAGGGAATGAATGTTTAAAGAGTTAAAAATGGACAGATGAAAATATTAGTAATGTATATGTTGATCAGAAATAAGGAACATAGGGAAGGAAAGATAGTTCAGGAGTGGAAAGCTCTTGCTGGTCTTCCACATACTGGTAGTCAATTTCTAGTATTTACATAAGGATCAACAACTACCCATTACTTCTAGATCAAGAGTACTGAGGCCATCTTCTGACAACAGTAAAGATGAGGCACACATGATATTCATATTCATGGACACAGGAAAAATACATGTTTTTATTCAAAAATTTCAGAAAAACACAAGAGTTAGGCAGAACGACATGCACCTGGAATCCAATGACTGTGAAGTCTCAGGTAGTATTGATATCATGAACATATGCCATCCAGAGAAATGGAATATAATCTATGTATTTGTCTAAATTTTAAAATTAAAGACGTGGATGAAAAGGTGTACAGAGCATGTGCTTATTTTATAAAAACAGATCGGGTGGCTTATGTGGTTTCTATATCTACTATCAGCACAGGAAGGGCTTCACAGACAAATCTTATCTTGAAAACAAAAAACAAAATATATAAAGTTAAAAATATTAAGCCACCAGGCTTGCAAAATATCTTAGCATTGAATAGCAAATGTTTACACTGTATCTCATGTGATTTAGGGACTGAGACCAAGTGGGGAATGTATGGAAGCATGAGAAGAAAGCTGAAGAATCAGTTTCAACCACAACACAGTAGACACACAGAACAAAATATGTCCTGTCTAAAAGAAATGCAGGAGTAAAGCTGGAGAAGAGAATGAGAGAATGGCCAGTGAAAACTTGTCCAATTGGAGACCCACCATATAGGCAAGCACCAATCCATGACATTAAGAATGCTCTGTTATGCTCTCACACAGGAGCCTTGCATAATTGTCCATTGTGAGGCTCCACCCAGCAGCTGACTGAACAGATGCAGAAAACCACAGTCAAACATTGAATGGTCTTTGCAGACTGTTATGGAAGAGTTGGGGGAGGGACTGATGGCTCTGAAGAGGATAGGAGCTCTTCTACAGGAAGACCAACAGTCTTAACTAACCTGGATCCTTAGGGTCACTCAGAGACTGATCCACAACCCAATTGCACACACAGACTAGACTAAGGCCCTTGGGACATATTTAGCAGATGTGTAGCTCAGTCTGTATGAGGGTCCTCCAACAACTGTAGCAGGGGCTGTCCCTAAAGCTGCCGCCTATTTTTGGAATCTGTTTCCTTAACTGGGCTGCCATGTCTGGCCTCAGTGGGAGAGGATGCACTTAACCCAGCAGAAACTTGATGCACCATTGTGTGGGGAAACTCAGGGGCCCACACCCTCTCAAAAGAGAAACAGAAGACATTGGAGGGAGGGACTCTGTGAGAGCAGGTGACCTAGAGTAGGGACTCCACTAAGTTTATAGCCATTTTATTTATAACAGCTTAAAACTGGAAGAATCCAGATGTCCCTCAACCAAAATATAGATATAGAAAATGTGGTTAATTTACAAAATGAAACATCATTTAGGTATTAACTACAAGGACATCAGGAAATTTGCAGGCAAATGGATAAAAGTAGAAATTATCATCCCAAGTGAGGTAATCCAGACCTAAAATCACATGCATATATATAAGTACTCACTTACAAGTGAATAATAAACATAAAATACAGGAAACCCACACTACACTCCATAGACCCAAAGAAACTAAACAAGAAGGAAGGCACAAATGAGCAAGGTTGAATCTTACCAGAAGTGGGAATAAAACAGTCATAGGAGGCACATGGAAGAGAGAGAACTAGATGGGAGAGCAGATAAGAAAGGGAAAGCAGGGTCAGGAACAGGTGTGCTGAGAGACAAGAGAGGGCCAGAGGGACAGAATATTGAATTGAAATCCACAGCTGGCAGGTGTGGAAGGGTGGAGGAATCTATAGGATGTGCCGGAGACCACGAATTGGAGGGAACCAAGGAGTCTATGGGGGTGATTTTGGCTGAGTTGCATAGCAGTGAGTGAGATATGAACCTTGAAGAGCCAGGCAGGCAGGACCCCAGGTGGAGAGTGAAGGACACCAATCGAACCACAAAACATTCCACCCAAAATTGGTCTTGTCTACAAGAAATGCAGACACAAAGATGGAGCAGAGACTGAGGGAATGAGCAACATATACCTTGTCCAACTTGACACCAACCCCAAAGGCAAGCCCCTAGTCCCTGACATCAGTGAAGATAATTTCTTATACTTTCAGACAGTAGTTTAGCATTCTTGTCCTCTGAGAGTCTCCATCCAGCACCTGACTGAAACAGATCTAGAGACCCACACCCTAACATTGGAGAGAGCTCAAGGAGTCTTTTGGAAGACTTGGGGAAATGATTGATGGCCACTGAAGGAACAGGAAGTTCATAAGAAGACCATCAGAATTAACTAACCTGGACCCTAACGGACTCTCAGAGACTGAGTCACCTACCAAAGAGTATACACAGGATGGAAAGAGGTCCCCAGCATATATGTACTACATGTGCTACTCTGTCTTCACGTGGGTTCCCAACAACTGGAGTGGGGGATGTCCCCTAAGGTGTTGCCTGTCTGTCCAAACTGTCCCTCATAATTGTCTGGCTTGTGTGATCTCACTAGGAGAGGATGTGCTTAACCCTGCAGAGACTTGACATGCCATGACTGGGGGATACTCAAGTGGTCCCCACCCTCCCTGGGGAGAAAAAAGAAGTCAGGGATGAGGTCCTGTGGAAGATGGAATGGGGAATGGGTAGTAATTGATATATAATTGAATATATAAATAAGTGGGAAAAGCGAACAATACATATACATAAAATGAAAGTATGTAAATCAGCACATTATTTTAAAATTTTGCCCTACTCAATATCTCACAGCATATGCCACGTAAGGAAGAATTTTGGCCAAAATATCACACAAATGACCTCTAGCTAAAGTTTTCACAGAGCCCATTTTCCCCTGAAATAGCATGACCTCAATTACCTTTGGCTGCACTACTGTCAACACCCCAATCGTCCATGTCCTATGAGAACAACTGGTTAAGATCCATGTACAGCTTTCTATGACTTTAGCCATCTCAATTTCTGATATCCTCCACATTCCTTCAAAAGAGAACAAAGATCCTTTCCAGCAGCATAATCACATTTTGTTGTTGTTGTTCTAATTTGCTACTCTGCTGCTGTGATTGAATCCGCTGAGCAAAAGCATCTCAGGTAATAAATAGTTATTTTACATGGTTCTATCAGATCCCAGTCCATCATTTTGGGAGCTTAGATAGAAACTGAAGGCAAAAAGCATGAGTACACACTCTCTTGGCTTCCTCTCTTGCTTGGTCACTGTCTCATGCTCAGCTAGCTCTTTCATGCAGCCCAGGACCACTTGCTTAGGGATATTGCCACCCTCAGTGGAAGAGCCTTCCTAATCAATCATTAACACTATCTATCATGACATAGCAACCAGCCATTCTGATGAGGGCACACCCTCAATTGAGGCTCCTTCAGATGACTGTAGCTCTGAAATGTTGAGAACTTAAGACAACCATGACACAGGCACAATAGTAAATGAGGAAGTTGTAACAAGCCAAAACCAATGAACTAACCATATCAATTACAGGAGGCCATGCCACCCCATGAGGGACTTGGAGTTGTGGCTGAGCCAGGACAAAACAGGGAGGGCGCTTGCTCAGAGCAGGGAAAGATACACTGGAATGTGAAGTTAAGAGGTTGTGCTGCCCTGTGGTGTGGTCTTTTTAACCCCGGTTTCCCAAGGGACTGCTACCAAAGATCCAAAAAATTAACAAAATCTAAACAAAACACAAACAAGTAATGTATGAAAGTAGATCTATTAGATTTATACCCATCTTTTTAATGTATACTATCAAAGACAACAACGTTTGGACACATGTGCTGCAGAGTCAGAGAAATCACCCATGTTTCTACAAGAAAGCAACTGGTCCAAATGTTTTGGGCAGATTAAGAATCAAACAAGATAGTGAAGTTACTCAGAAGTCACTTCCTGATCTAACAAGTGAAAAGCATCACCAGGGACCTCAAGGGAGGTCACATCGGGCTGATGCTTCCCATCCCGATCCAGAGAGGACCCAACACCCCAGCTCCCACTGATCCTGTGCTCACCATGTCTGAATTTCAGAGCTTCCCTGAGGTCTCCGCACAGCACCCAACACAGAGCTCACAGCAAGGCACAGATGACCATTCAAGCCTACACAGCCACAGCGAACTTGCAAAATGGCACCTAGAAGAACCCGCCTCCTTGTCTGATTGGCAGGTCTGCCTGGAAGCCTTGACTGGCCAATGAGTCTTAACACCACACCTCAAGGTTAATGTGTGCTTCAGGACACTTGGGACAGACCTTTTCCAGATCTCAGGGGTGCTTTGCACTCCATTAGCATTTGTTTCTGTCCTCCCAGAGGAATCTCACCCCTGGGGAGAATCCACCATTCCAGCTCAGGCTATTCAGCCTCCTGCTTCTCAGCCTCTTGCTCCTCCACTCTGTGAGCAATGATCCCCAGCCTGAGGCATGAGCCTGCTGAGACATTCCTTTCCCTATACCTCACCAAAGGCAAAGAACACATTCCTTCTGTCTTTAAAGAGAGGAAGCTGCGGGGAGGAGCATATCTGGCTGTTGCCAAGTAACTGGGGGGTGGAGTTTAAGGCAGAATGCTAACACTATTAACATTAAAGAGAGCTTTTAGGAAACAAGAGTCTTGTTTTGTGGCTTCACGCTGGGCTCAGGGAAACTGCAGCTTCCTTTCACCAGATGATAGGCATCAATCAACCCTAAAGAAAAGCCAGAAACATAAGGGAAACACAGTTGAGCACTATTGTTAGCCAGTGCAACAGTTGTATTAGCACAGGTTCTCTAGATAAACAAATCTCAAATCATAGAGAGAATGAGTCTCTCTGTGTATGTAGAAAGGGGATTTAATAGAATGCCACAATAAAGGCTGCTGGGCAAGGGAAATTATAAAAATCAAGGACTGGTTGATTTCATGTTGCAGGATATTACAGCAGGAAGCCAAGATTATGATTGATATTCACAGAACCCAACAGATAATCAAAGGATAAGTTGCCAAGAGCCACACAGCCTGCTGCCAGCAAAGCAAACATTCATGCTACCCTCTTCTGGGTCTCACTGTCAGGTACAGCTGCACCCAACTTTCCTCTGAGAAAAAGTGTCCTTCAGCACTCTTCTGCTCCAGACTTATTTGGTTTACTTTCTTCCCAACCTAAAAATATGCTTACTAAAGATTTCTATGTGAAGTTTTCACTTGACAATGAAAATTCTGAAAAAGGAATCCTAGACAAGCAATAAACACAAATTCATGGCTTATTAAATTTTACCCTTTTATTACTTATGTATAGACTATACACATGAGATCATGGTTTGTAATTCATATCATGTATCTAATAGCAAATGGATTACAAGCAAAGTAAATTGGATATGTTGGCCTAAGTTTATTTCAGTCACAATAAATTAAACTTAAAAATTAATACGAAAAGACATTTATTTAATCAATGTACCCAGTCAGGTAAAAGTAATATAAAATAATAATACAAGCCTGAATCTTTCTTTAAAATAGGTAACATGAACATACATATTTAAATATTATTGTCTATTTTTAAGGACATGATATATGTAATCATACAATTCTGATCACAATGGTATCTCATTGAACCCTAAACCAATTCTAGTACACAACATGGTTTCTATCCCTCAAGGTTCTAAATTATTTTTAAGGGGTTGACTGCTCCTAGACTAGTAGATGACATTCATAATTAACATTGTCCTCTCTCATATTAGAACAACATATCTGTCCTTTTAAATATGATAGATACATATTTGAATTTTTATACAGACAAAAACATGTTAATAATTTAAGAGATACTTATATCCAGTAAAGCCTCTTTAAAAACAGGGTTAGTGTCTTATCTTCTAAATTAAACAACAAACATTTTCATCTCTTCAGCTCTGTTGAATTAAAACACTCACAGCAGGGGTTTTTAAATATTGGTAAACCACTACAAAAGAGAGAGAGAGAGAGAGAGAGAACATGATGGCTGGCCAGTACTTTTACAATATGGAAGTAGAATAACTATTTAGGTAATGTGAATTTGTTTCCTGATATACTAATTAAAAACCAAGAAGGAGGAGGAGGAGGAGGAGGAGGAGGAGGAGGAGGAGGAGGAGGAGGAGAAGCAGAAGAAGAAGAAGAAGAAGAAGAAGAAGAAGAAGAAGAAGAAGAAGGAAGAAGAAGAGAGGACCATAGAGAAACATGAACAGTGTTGAATATCTAGTACATTACTCTTGACTAGTAGCTCTGAATAAGTTTTTATTTTTATTTGTTTTCAAAATCTGAATTTGAATTGAGTAAAATTATAAGTTGATATATTAAATACATTATCTCCAAGCTTGGTGGTGTGATACCAGAAGGTACAAGTTCCCTTACTAGTTTTAGTTTTATTCTGACTGAAACTGGCTGTTTTCACAGGACAATTGCACTAACAGATTTTGAAACAACCCAGGTAAGGATTGGTTTCCCCTGTTTTGTTGAACCCCTGATCAAAGTCAACTTTTCATCCAGTATAATGTAAAGAGAATTTCTTGTGCATGGATTAAAGCATTCTACTGTCAATAAAAATAGGAGGTTAGAGTTCCTGCAGAGGGAGAGGGGAATTCTGTGAAAGAATTAGGCTTTGGAAATTCTCCTGGTCAGAGAGAAAGACAGTTGCATGAACCTGAGGAGAGGTAACTAACCAGTAGAAGAACTTAGACCAGAATAAACTGGGTTATTGAGATATGAGCTAGTCAAGGAATGGAGCCAAGATTTTTGGCCTATGCATTTATTAAATAATAATTAGTCTCAGAGTCATTATTTCTGGGAACAAAATGATCAGGAGAAAAAGCTTAGAGTAACAGCATAAGGAGGAAGAGCAGTCACATTGCATTGCACTATCTAACATACCAAAGGCACCGCCACCTTGAAAAACTTTCTGTCTTATTCTCAAGTTAATCATCTATTCTATATTTTCTTTTTAGATTTATTAATAACCTTAAGATTTTTATTATAATTTGACCATATCTTTCCCCATCTCCAATTCTTTCCAGATCCTCCTTACAACCAAATCCATGTTCTTTCTCTCTGTTAAGAAAATAAAACAATAATAAAAACAGAAGAACACATACAGAGAACAACACAAACAAAAGTCATGGAGTCCATTTTGTATTGACCAATTACTTCTAAATATGAGACTTAACCTAAGGTGTGGTTGATACACACATGGTCACTCCATTGTGTGTGTTGGGGGGGGGGGGAAACACTGATATCTCTTCTCCTAGCAGGAATCTATTAAAAAATAGCTTCTTAGCCGGACAGTGGTGGCACATGCCTTTAATCCCAGCACTTGGGAGCCAGAGCCAGGAGGATTTCTGAGTTCGAGGCCATCCTGGTCTACAGAGTGAGTTAAAAATAGCTTCATGGTTAGGGGTGGAATTCATGCCCTATTTCTCTTCTGCATGCTAAGATTTGTCTTGTTTGGACTGCAGGTCTCATTCATGCATGATATTGGAAGAAATCCATTACTTTTTCCTACTACCTATATATTATGTACATATCAACCCTAGATCTCCTACATTTAATATTCTGTTTGAAGCAACACTATACAAAAAGCTGCCCCCTTCTTCCCCACGCAAAACTAGCTATTTTCTTTGTTTTCATTTACTAAGTATTCTTTTAAATGAACATTAATGGGCTCTACATGAAATGAACTACCTAGAGCAGCACTCCTCATGCTTCAGTGTTTAGAAGAATCAGCCAACTGAAGATCTGATTGATAGGTCTTAGGAAGAAGCTCACAGAGTTGCTTTCTAGCATGTTCCTCAGTTTTGCCACTGATGTTGAATTAAGGTCACATCTGCAGGGACAAGGAAATTCAGTATCCTGCCCCACCTTGTTCTGGAAAATTCTGACCTTGTACTCTGTAACATAATTTATGATCCCTTCCATTTCTTTTCTTATGCTCTACAAATAGGTATAAAACATATTTAAGAATACTATTTGTTATGGTTATACAAATGTTTAATAGAAAGGGACTTTGGATGGTGATACTCAAAATATAAAGTTTGAAAGGCTCAGGGGACATTGAGCATTTTGATGTTGCTTTACTGATGTTGGGCTTACCATTTTTGGTGGTGCACAAAATGAAGAACACTTCCCCATCACTGCTTGAAGCATAATATGAAAACAGAGGCTCTCCCAGCAGTGCATGAAAACGGTGGTACCCTGAAAGCAGCCAGCTAGTGGTTCCACAGCTGCTTTATTTTCTGCTACTGTACTTATGACATGGCCCCTCCATATGCAGGAGGATCTCAGGTTGAGCTCCCAAACTGCACTTTCCCAGGTGTCTGTTGAATGCTGAAAAAGGCACTTTTTCTCAGAGACAGAGCAGGCTTGGAAGTGACATGCACACATAATTTGTCCAGGATCAGGTGGACAGAAATTTTTCTTACTTTCAATATGATCATCTGCTACCTCTGAGTTCCTGTTTGAGCATCATGCTTATATAAAAGCAGTAAGTCACTTGAGTTCCTTTCCTGGAAAGATTTTATTAACATAACTATTCATGTGAATGGTCAGAGGAGAAAGTGAAAATATAGTTTATAATATCGTATAATTACAATAAGAGTCAAATGCAAATTACCATTTTATTATGTTTATAGAGTTTATGTATTTAGAAACCTTCAGTAATGTCTCATGCTTTAAAAAATAAGGACTACTTTGAAAATATCGTAAATAATGCCTGAGTCTTTACATTGCCTCAAGTATTTTCTGAATCATGCTCTTTCCAGTACATAGTGGTTTAGCTTGCTTTTCATTGATATTTCTAAACAAACTTTTCATGTTTACAACCATATAATGCTATATTCTTACCCTCAACAGCAGTACTAACCCATGAGACAAGTAGTAGGTGGGGAAAGACAACACATTAAATCCTCAGCCTGTTTCTCTATATCCAAGACAGACAGCATATGCTTTGGGGGACTCATTCTTCAGCCTTCATCTTTTAAGACAGTGGTTCTCAACCTTCCTAATGCTGTAACCCTTTAATCCAGTTCCGCATGCCCCAGCTATAAAACTGTTTTTGTTGCTATTTCATAACTGTAATTTGGCTACTGTTATGAATTACAATGGAAATATCTGTGTTTTCCAATAATCTTAGGCTATGGCTGTGAAAGGGTCTTTTGACCCCACGAAGGGGTTTCACCACACAGATTGAGAACTGCTCCTTTAAGCAAACACACATATACTTTTAATGGAGTCCACATTTGCTACTACCTACCAAAAATAGAGCCTGAGTAGCATTGGGAAACAGCTAACTCGTGACCAATAATTAGCGTTTTATACTTAGTGTTTATGACATCATACTGGAAGAACTCACATGAACACTTTATACACAGTGACATAAAGAAATGCTAATCTATAGGGATGAATTAATTACTTTGCTTGCTGCTGTGACCAAATACCTAACAAGTCTGGTGGTTTGATTAAGACTTCTACTACCCCCCCTTGCTTGGTCCTTTTGCCTGGGGCAGACACCTAGCTGGTCTGCTCCTGTGAAGACACCAACCATATCCTGAGCCATTCTAGAGGAGCCACTACACTCAGAGGAGCAGAATATCAAGATCCCAGAGGCAGCCTGAGCACTGGAGTTCTTCCATCCAGGAACTCAGGATCACAGAGACATCTGAACTCTGAGGAGTTCTGACACAAGCAAGATAACCGGAAAGACAGGCTCCAGTCAGAGACAGTGAGTGCAGGTAGCACTAGAGATAACCAGATGGTGAAAGGCAAACACAAGAACATAGGCAACAGAAACCAAAGTTACTTGGCATCATCAGAACCCAGTTCTCCCACCATAACAATCCCTGGATACCGCATCACACCAGAAAAGCAGGATTCAGAATTAAAATCACTTCTCATGATGATGATAGAGGACTTTAAGAAGGACATAAATAACTCTCTTAAAGAAGTACAGGAGTCAGGAAGTGCATGCTGATAAGAGCCTGATATGGATGTCTCTTCAGAGGTCTTCAAGAGTCTGACATATTCAGAGGCAGAAGCTCACAACTAGCCATTGAACTGATAATGGGGTTCTCAATGGAGGAGTTAGAGTGAAGACTGAAGGAGCTGAAAGGGTTTGTGCCACCATGAGGAGAGCAACAATACCAACCAACCACAGCTCCCAGGGTCCTAACCACCAGCCTGGGAGCACTTATGGAGGGATCCAAGGCTTCAGCTGAATAAGTAAGAATGGAGGGCTCTGCTGGGCATAGGTGGAAGATGAGATCCTTGACCTCATGAAGGCTGGACGCCCCAGGGGGTGGGAATTTTGAGGGTGGGGAAGTGGGAGTGGGGGGGGGGTAGGTAGGGGTTACATCCACAGAGAAGAAGGAGGAGGGGTAAGGGGATAGGGGGTTCCCAGGTGGGTGGGGGATGGAGTAAAGGGACAACATGAAATGTAAATAAAACATCCAATAAAAAAAGAAAAAAAAGAAGTACAGGAGAACACAGGGAAACAGGTAGAAGCCCTTAAAGAGGAAACACAAAAATCCCTTAAAGAATTGCAAGAAAACACAACCAAACAAGTGAAGGAATTAAACAAAACCATCCAGGATCAAAAAATGGAAGTAGAAACAATAAAGAAATCTCAAAGGGAGACTACCCTGGAGATAGAAAACCTAGGAAAGAGGTCAGGAGTCATAGATGCAAGCATCAGCAACAGAATACAAGAAATAGAACAGAGAATTTCATGTGCAGAAGATACCGTAGAAAACATTGACACAACTGTCAAAGAAAATGCAAAAAGCTCCTAACCCAAAACATCTAGGAAATCCAGGACAAAATGAGAAGACCAAAGGTTCCCACCTTAAAGGGCAAGTAAATATCTTCAACAAACTTATAGAGGAAAACTTCCCTAACCTAAAGAAAGAGATGTCCATGAAAATACAAGAAGCCTACAGAACTCCAAATAGACTAGACCAGAAAAGAAATACCTCCTGTCACATACTAATCCAAACATCAAATGCAGAAAAAATACTAAAAACAGTAAGGGAAAAAGGTAAAATAACATATAAAGGAAGACTTATAAGAATTATACCAGACTTCTCACCAGAGACTATAAAAGCCAGAAGATCCTGGACTGATATCATACAGACACTAAGAGAACACAAATGTCAGCCCAGATTACTATACCCAGCAAAACATTCAAACACTATAGATGGAAAAACCAAATATTCCTTGACAAAACCAAATTTACACTTCATACTCATCAAAAGAAAAATCCACCAAGATGAAATCTCAATTCTGAACACTTATGCTCCAAATGCAAGGGAACCCACATTTCTAAAAGAAACATTACTAAAGCTCAAAGTATGCATTGAACCCCACACAAATAATAATGGGAGACTACAACACCCACTCTCACCAATGGACAGATCATTAAAACAGAAACAAAACAGAGACACAGTGAGGCTAACAGAAGTTATGAACCAAATGGATTTAACAAAATTCTATAGAACATTTCACACCTAAAACAAACGAATATACCTTCTTCACAGCATCTCATAGTACCTTTTCCAAAACTGACCACAGAATTGGACACAAAACAAGCCTCAACAGATAAGAGAACACTGAATTAATCCCATCCATTCTATCAAACCACCCCAGACTAATGCTGGTCTTCAACAGCAAAACTTACAGAAATCCCACATAAATTCCATAATGGAAGCCAAACAACTCTCTACTCAATGATAACATGATCAGGGAAGAAATAATAAAAGAAATACTTTGTAGAATTTAATGAAAATGAAAGCACAACATATCCAAACTTATGGAACATAATGACAGCAGTGATAAAAGGCAAACTCATAGCTCTGAGTGCATCCATAAAGAAATTGGAGAGATCATACACTAGTTGCTTAACTGCACATCTGAAAGCTCTAGAATAAAAAGAAGCAAATACACCCAAGACGAGGAGATGGCAGGTAATAATCAACCTCAGGGCTGAAATCAACCAAGTAGAAACAAAGAGAATTATACAAAGAACCAATAAATCTAGGGGCTGGTTCTTCGAGAAAATCAACAAGATAGGTAAACCCTTAGCCAGACTGTCAAGAGGGCACAGAGACAGTATCAAAATTAACAAAATCACAATTGAAAAGGGAGACTTAACAACAGAAACTGAGGAAATTATTTGATCCTACTACAAAATCCTATACTCAAAAAAAAAAAAAAAAGGTCAATCTAGATGAAATGGGTAACTTTCTAGACAGATAGGAGGTATCAAAGTTAAACCAGGAGCAGATAAACTGTCTAAACAGTTCCATAACTCCTAAGAAAATAGAAGCAGTCATTAACAGTCTCCCCACCAAAAAAATGCCCAGGACCAGATAGTTTTAGTGCAGAATTCTATGAGACCTTCAAAAAAGACTTAATACCAATACTTCAGAAACTATTCCACAAAATAGAAACAGAAGGAACACTACCTAATTTATTTTATGCAGCCACAGTTACACTGATACCTAAACCACACAAAGATCCAACAAAGAAATAGAATTTAGACCAATTTCCCTTAAGAATATTGATGCAAAAATACTCAATGAAATTCTTGCAAACCGAATCCAAGAACACATCAAAACCATCATTCCCCATGATCAAGTAGGTATCATCCCAGGGATGCAAGGATGGTTTAATATATGGAAACCCACCAACATAATACACTATATAAACAACCCCCGCCCCCCAAAAAAACCCTACATAATCATCTTATTAGATTTGAAAAGGCCTCTGACAAAATACAACACTCCTTCTTGGTAAACATGTTCCAAAGATCAGGAGCTCAAGGCCTATACCTAAACATAATAAAAGTAATATATAGCAACCAATAGCCAATATCAAACTAAATGTAGAGAGACTTGAAGCAATCCCAGGGACAAGACAAGGCTGCCTACTCTCTATCTATTCAATACAGTACGCAAAGTTTTGGCCAGAGCAATTAGACAACAAAAGGGGGTCAAAGGTATTCAAATTTGAAAAGAGAAAATCAAGATATCACTATGTGTAGACTATATTATAGAATACATAAGCAACCCAAAAAATATACCAGAGAACTCCTACAGCTTATAAACAACTTCAGCAAAGTGGCTGGACATTAAAAAAAAAAAAAAAAAAGTCAATCAAAGCAAAAGCCTTCTTTTACTCAGGGATAATTGGGCTGAGAACAAAATTAGAGAAACAACACCCTTTACAATAGTCACAAATAATATAAAATATCTTGGTGTGACTCTAACAAAGCAAATGAAAGATCTTTATGACAAGAACTACAAGTCTCTGAAGAAAGAAATCAAAGAAGACTTCAGAAGATGGAAAGACCTCCTATGCTCATGGATTTTTAGGATTAACTTCGTAAAAATGGTCACCTTACCAAAAGCAATCTATAGACTCAATTGCAATCCCCATCTAAATTCCAACTCAATTCCTCAGAGAGATAGAAAGAGTAATTCTAATATACATCTGAAATAACAAAAAACTCATGATAGCAAAAACTATTCTCAACAACAGAAGAACTTTTAGGAGAATCACCATTTTTGACCTCAAGCTGTTCTGCAGAGCAATAGTGATATGATACTATACCATACTGATACTGGTACAGAGACACTCATGTAGCAATGGAATAGAATTGAAGAACCAGAAATAAACCCACCTACCCATGGTCACTTGATCTTTGACAAAGAAGACGAAATCATAGAATGGAAACATCAAGCATTTTCAACAATTGGTTGTGGTTCAATTGGCAGCCTGCATGTTGAAGAATGGAAATTGATCTGTGGGACCAAGAAAGATAGCCTTGTTCCCGGTTGAGCTAAGGCCCGAAACCCCAGAGACATTGAAGGGATGATAGGTGTTTCACCTGTTCCCAGGCACCAGGCTCCTTTCACTTGCTACACCTCTCAAACTCAAAAAAAAAAAAAAAAAAAAACCATGAATAAAGGCAATATGATACACTTACATAATAAGTGTATTATTACCTGGAACAGACAGATTTAGTGAAATTGGCAAAAGTGATGTAGCCAGCACAGCTGTTTGACACAGTTCAAGCAAGGCTGAACTGAATGCTGCAATTGCTATCATTCTGTCACTTTTAGTGTTTAGTCTCTGAATATTACATTCTTGTGGACATTCTGTACTGTGAGTCCTTTTATGTCTCTTCCTAAGAAAGTTATGTCTGTCTTTCTAGGAAAAGTTGTAAACTTATTTAAAATGTCTGCTTTCAGAGAAATAAATTTATCTTGCATCATTTGGAAGTCTTCCTTACATTCTAGAGGTCATTAGGCACAGATAAGTAGGTAGCTAGAAATTCCTAAATGAGGCCATGTCTTCAGGAATATTCTTGGAGTAGCTGTTCCTAAACAAACTCAACAGCATAATTGGTGCAGGGTATACAAAGACAATTGCCAAACTCTGACTGTCTAGGAAAATACTTTACAGATTCTATGCCTTCTTTTACAATACAATTAGAGCTTTCTTAAAATGGAATTTAAAGATAGGGCATCATACAGTATACAACCCTGGAAGAACAGAACTCAGTTAATGAGATACATTAACTAAAAAACCTGTCCTACTTTATAACACAGATGATACAACACTGCATAATAAATGGAGCTAGGTATTAGTACTTGCTATTCATAAATAGGCTGGTTCAGTTCATTTCTGTTTATCTGGAGTACTTTAAAACTGCAAAAACTTCTACTCTAAGAGCAAGCTGTCATGTAATAAATGTGTTTTCTTTGCAGGACACATTCATTGGATTCTTAAATTGGAATTATAGGGCTGATAATAAAAATAAAGACTATCCTATTGCAACTTTCTGATTGTGATTGAAATTGTAACCCTGAAAATATAATGAAAAATGAAACATATAAACTGCACTTCTTGGATAATCATTAGTCTTTGTTCTCTGAAACCTGTATAAATAAAGACGTTATTACCAGAACTGGGTTTCATGAATCTGAGTTATTGACTATAAAGTTGCCATGAAATCTCCAAATAATATAGGCTGACACCATGAAAACAGGATGCTCAGCACAAACAGGTAGCAAGGCCCTACCTCTGAAGAAAATGCAGCAATACTCATTGAACATGACATGGTTTAAATGGTGCTACATGTAACCATCCACCCCATGTTACACTGTCTATGACACAGAAAGGTATTCTGTACTCTGCCTAAACTTGAACATAAACACCAACTGAATCACCCAAGAATTGATCTATATTTAGTTCTGCTCACAAACCATGTTAGGGTAATGATGGCACAAACCTTTAGGGAGTAACCAAGAAATGTCTAATGTGATTCTAGGCTGACTCAAAAAGATGGAACGCATTTGTGGCATGACTTGAACAAGCAAGTACCAGAGACTAGATAGCCCAGAGACTTTGAGTAAAACCTGTACTATTGTTCTCAAAAATTTTTGACTTGATTAATTTTACAGGACAAATACTAAACCACTTTCAGTCACATCCTATTTTACAGCTTCTAAAATTATATCTGATTATTTTTCTGTCAAGGATGTCTCAGGAATCCATGCCATAGCAGGCAGCTTTAGTTTTATAGACAACTCTCTAAAGGAACAGCTGCAGAAGTGATAAATCAAGAGATTCATTTATGCATGACTCAGGAAACCTCAGCTCAGAGAGATGAACTAATTGCTGTAGTTTCAGCAATTAATTTTTTTCTTCAAGTTAAGCTGGCAGATTTTTCAATTTATTTTCTGATTTACAATATGTTTTCTCATTGTTTCCTTAGGTTGAATTAACAGCTTTAACGTCCCTTAAATTCACAATATTTTTATTATTAAAAAAAGTTACATCTTATTCACTAAAGAACTTTGCTCTTCTTATTTGGGTTTGCAGGGCTCATATTTCTTGCCTGATTCCATTCATGAAGAAAAAAGACTTTCAGCCTTTCATACTGGAGTGGTTATGCATTCTGCTATTGAACTGGCACCTCAAATCCATACCTTACATGGTCAAAATACTTCTGCTTTGAGGTATCAATTTCCTCAGTCCAAAGAAGCAGCTAGAAACATTGTAAGAGAATCCACCATTGCCCTGGCAGTGGTGGTGCATGCCTTTAATCCTAGCACTTGGGAGGCAGAAGCAGGCAGATTTCTGAGTTCGAGGCCAGCCTGGTCTACAGAGTGAGTTCGAGGACAGCCAGGGCTACACAGAAAAACCCTGTCTCGAAAAACCAAAAAAAGAAAAAAAAGAAAAGAAATTTGTGTCTGTGGGATGGGGAAAAAAAAAAAGAATCCACCATTTGTACTACACTCACTCAGTCTGACTATTGGGGTAAATCCTCAGGGACATAGACCTGGTGACTTATGGCAGATAGATTTCACTGATATTCCTTCCTTTGGAAAGCTGACTTATGTTCAGTTATGTACAGAAGTTTACTCCCATGTCAATATAGCATCTGTCAAATCATCAGAGGCCTGTAAGAGTGTTGTTTAAAATATTTTCCTTTACTTTTTAACTCTAGTATAACCTAAGACCTTAAGGTCAGATAATATTCCTGTTTATACCCTTATGTCTTTCACAGTCACTTTGTGCTAGGTTGGGAATATGTCACTCTATAAGTATTCCATATAACCCACGAGGATAAGCTATTGTAGAAACAGCTCATCAGTCATTAAAGGGACATATTACTAAATTACAAGGAGACTTTAAATATAGTTCTCTACATCATATTCTCCAATATTTTCTTTCTGTAGTCAACCATTTTTATAGTATTGAACAAGGTCTCAAATCCATGATACTGAATTAGCCAGAGAAAGAAAAGAGTATACAACCTTTAGTAAAACCTTTCGATAGTTCAATGCAAAGGCCCCACTGTACTTTTAGCAGCTTGTATCTTCTCACAGTAGGTTGATTTTCTCATGTGAGTGCCTGACTACCTGATTTGACACCTCCCCTTCAGCCAGTTCATCAGCAGACCTGGCAGCTAAGACTAATTCCACCTCCCACGGTATATGGAAGCACAGTTTGCTCAGTGAGTCATCTTTGGATATTAACCCTTTGGATTCCAACCAAAAACTATAGTCACAGAGCTTTTGAATCCTTTCCTGAAAATGGCTTTAGAATTTTCAATAGATGTAATATGGCTTTTATATGGGAAGATTCTTTTATCCCAAAACAAATACGAATCAATAAATGGTTTTCTTTTTGATGGCCAACAGCAATATTTCTGGGACCTTATACAGATAAAACATGAAAGAACTTTTCACTTACTGGCTGCTTCATATTTTGTAGAGTTAAAAAAAAACTAACATCAAAGTCTCTACAATAACAAGAAGACAAGTCTGTATTTCTGGTACTTTATCTACATTGATTGAAAATTCAAAAAACAATCAAAATCAATCAAAACCAACCCAAAAAAACCAAACCTCTGTTTCTTGATGTAATTCTATGTTCACTGCATACTGCTAATTTTGTATTGATACTAGTTGTATTAATTCCTCAAATGATGAGGGAACTTTTGCTATAATAGTTCAACCTTCTCATGCTCTACTACTTGTAAGCCTGAACCAGTCTTGGTATGATGTCCCAGAAATTCACACCTAACTCTGACTTTTAATTATATTCTGCCATACTCATGGATAAAAGTCTTATTCAATCATCATCAGGAAGGCTTTCTCATGAGCTCCTGATGTAAAAAGAGACAAATACAGAGACCCACATCCAGAGAGGGAGAAGGAGTGAGTGAGTGAGTGAGTGAGTGAGTGAGTGAGTGAGTGAGTGTATGTGTGTGTGTGTGCACGCACACATGTGCGAGAGAGAGAGAGAGAGAGAGAGAGAGAGCGCTTGGAATATACATCACTATGTGAGGTGTCTCCATCTATTCCTTCCTCTCAAAGCTTAGGGAATTCCATGGAAGATGAGAAAGAAAGAAAGAAAGAAAGAAAGAAAGAAAGAAAGAAAGAAAGA
>NW_021604616.1:8712324-8734261 GCF_004785775.1 Grammomys surdaster | reverse complement strand
AGAAAGAAAGAAAGAAAGAAAGAAAGAAAGAAAGAAAGAAAGAAAGAAGGAAAGAAAGAGAGAGAGAGGAAGAAGAGAGAGAGGTGGGGAAATAGAGTGACAAAAATAACACCAAGAGAACAAGGCCATCTATGACATCTAAGCAATGATTATATCAATATACAAGCAAAAATGGAGGAATCACAGTGCATAAATAAGTCTGCACTATATCCGCTACATATACACTATAGCTTTCATTTTAGTACTTGTACTGCATTCCTCAATGTATAAACAAGTGAGTCTCTTATTCTTGGGCAAATATTTAAGGATTTTACTTTTCTGATGTCTTGTTTTCTCAAACTTCAACATAATGGGTTTTGTTTTCTCTTACTGTATTTTATTTGGGTACATCTTGTTGCTATCTCTTAGAAGCCTGTTCTTTTCTTAAGGAGTGGTTGTGAATGAGAGAGGAGGTAGGAGAGGAACTAGGAGAACTGGATGGAGGAGAAATGTGTTCATAATATATTTTGTGTGAAGAAACTACTTTTAGTAATAGGGAGACAAGACCCAACCAAAAAAGAGAATTTCAGACCAATCTTGCTTGTGAATATTGATGCAAAAATACTCAATAAAATTCTTGCAAACTGAATCAAAAAACACATCAAAACTATCATTTACAATGATCAAGTAGGCTTCATCCCAGGGATGCAAGGTTGGTTGCAACCTTGATGCAAGGATACAAAAAAAATCCTTAACATAACCCATGATGTAAAAACTCAAATAAAATAATTACATGATCATCCACTTAGCTGCAAAAAAATCATTTGACAAAATACAACACCCCTTCATGTTAAAAGTATTGGAGAGATCCAGAATTCAAGGCCCATACCTTAATATAATAAAAGCAATTTACTGCAAATCAACAGCCAATTTCAAACTAAATGGAGACATTCTTGAAGCAATCCCTTGAAATCAGGGACAAGACAAGGATGATCACTCTCCCTATATCTATTCAATATAGTATCTGAACTTCTAGCTAGAACAATAAGACAACAAAAAGACAATAATTGGATACAAATTGGCAAAAGAGGAAATAAAGGTACCATTATTTGCTGACAATATGATAGTATACATAACAGCCCCAAAAAATTCTACCAGAGAACTTACTTCTCCACCTGATAAACAACTTCGGCAAAGTGGCTGGATACAAAATTTACTCGAATAAATCAGTAGCCTTCCTTTATACATATGATAAACTGGCTGAGAAAGAAATTAGGGAAACAACTTCCTTCACAAATAATATAAAATATCTTGAGATAACTCTAAACAAACAAGTGAAAGATCTGTATGACTCACTGTCCATCAGCCACCACAACCCCCCTCTGGAATACCACTCCCCTTCCGGCTCTCCCTTGATCAATTTGGCTGGGGTAGACACCTAGTTGGTCTGCTCCTGTGAAGACACTACATCCTGAGCCATCCTAGAGGCACCAATGCACTCAGAGCAGCAGAATTTCAGGATCCCAGAGGCAGCCGGAGTCCCTGGAGTTCTTCCACCCAGGAGCTCAAGATCACAGAGACGTCTGAACTCTGAGGAGTTCTGACACAACCACGATAACTGGAAAGACAGACAAACAAATGGGCCCAAGAAACAAGCTGGAGTAGTCATTCTAATATCAAGTAAAATCAACTTTCAACTAAAAGTAATGAAAAAACATAAGGAAGGACACTTCATACTCATCAAAGGAAAAAATCTACCAAGATGAACTCTCAATTCTGAACAACTATGCTCCAAATGCAAGGGCACCCACATTCATAAAAGAAACTTTACTAAAGCTCAAAGCACACATTGCACCTCACACAATAATAGTGGGGGATTTCAACACCCCACTCTCAGCAGTGGACAGATCATGGAAACAGAAATTAAACAGAGACACAATGAAATTAACAAAAGTTATGAACTAAATGGATTTAACAGATATCCATAGAACATTTCATCCTAAAACAAACGAATATATCTTTCCTCAGCACCTCATGGTACCTTCTCCAAAATAGACCATATAATTGGTCACAAAACAGTCCTGAACAAATACAAAAAGATTGAAATAATCCCGTGCATCCTATCAGATCACCACAGACTAAGGCTGGTCTTTAATATTGACAAAAAACAATGGAAAGCCCACATACAAGTGGAAACTGAACAACGCTCTACTCAATGATGACTTAGTCAAGGAAGAAATGAAGAAAGAAATTAAAGACTTTTTAGAAGTTAATGAAAATGAGGACATATCATACCAAAACTTGTGAGACTTGATGAAAGCAGTGCTAAGAGGAAAACTCATATCTCTAAGTGCCTACAAAAGGAAACTGGAGAGAGCATACACTAACAACTTTGACAGCACACCTAAAAGCTCTAGAACAAAAAGAAGCAAATACACCCAAGAGGAGTAGATGGCAGGGAATAATCAAACTGAGGGCTGAAATCAACCAAATAGAAACAGAAAGAACAATACAAAATATCAACAAAACCAGGAGCTGGTTCTTTGAGAAAATCAACAGGATAGATAAGCCCTTAGCCAGACTAACCAGAGGGCACAGAGATAGTATCCAAATTAATAAAATCAGAACTGAAAAGGGAGACATAACAACAGAAACAGAGGAAATTCAAAAAATCATCAGATCCTACTACAAAAGCCTATACTCAACAAAACTCTAAAGTCTGGATGAAATGGACAATTTTCTAGACAGATACAAGGTACCAAAGTTAAATCAGGAGCAAATAAACCATCTAAATGGTCCCATAATCCCAAAAGAAATAGCAGCAGTCATTAAAAGTCTCCCAAACAAAAAAAGCCCAGAACCAGATGGTTTAGTGCAGAATTCTATCAGACCTTCAAGAAAGACCAATTACCAATTCTCTTCAAACTATTCCACAAAATAGAAACAGAAAGAACTCGACCAATTCGTTCTATGAAGCTACAGTCATGCTCATACCTAAACCTTACAAAGGCCCAACAAAAAGAACTTCAGACCAATCTCCCTTATGAATATTGATGCAAAAAATACGCAATAAAATTCTTACAAACCGAATCCAAGAACACTTCATAACAATCATCCATCATGATCAAGGCTTTATCCCAGGAATGCAGGGATGGTTCAATGTTTGTAAATCCATCAATGTAATCCACTATATAAACAAACTCAAAGAAAAAACCACATGAACATCTTGCTAGATGCTGAGAAAGCATTTGACAAAATTCAACATCCCTTCATGGTAAAAGACTTGGAAAGATCAGGGATTCAAGGCCCATACCTAAACATACTAAAAGCAATATACTGCAAATCAGAAGCCAACATCAAACTAAATGGAGAAAAACTTCAAGCAATCTCACTAAGATCAGAGGCTAGACAAGGCTGCCAACTCTCACCCTATCTATTCAATATAGTACTGGAAGTCCTATCCAGAGCAATTAGAAAACAAAAAGAAGTCAAAGAGGTACAAATAGAAAAGGAAGAAGTCAAAATTTCACTATTTGCAGATGATATGATAGCATACTTAAGTGACCCTAAAACTTCCATCAGAGAACTCCTTAACCTCTAAACAACTTCAACAAAGTGGCTGGATATAAAATCAACTCAAACAAATCAGTAGCCTTCCTCTACTCAAAGGATAAAAAGGCTGAGAAAGAAATTAGGGAAATGATACCATTCACAATAGTCACAAGTAATATAAAATACCTTGATGTGAATCAAACCAAGCAAGTGAAATATATGTATGACAAGAACTTCAAATCTCTGAAGAAAGAATTGAAGAAGATCTCAGAAAATGGAAAGATCTCCCATGCTCATGGATTGGCAGGATTAATATAATAAAAATGGCCATCTTGCCAAAAGCAATCTACAAATTCAATGCAATCCCCACCAAAATTCCAAATCAATTCTTCATAAATATAGAAAGAGCAATTTGCAAATTCATTTGAAATAACAAAAATCCCAGGATAGTGAAAACTATTCTTAATAAAAGAACTTCTGGGGGAATCACCATCCCTGACCTTAAGCTGTACTACAGAGCAATAGTGATAAAAACTGCATGGTATTGGTACAGAGACAGGCAGGAAGATCAATGGAATAGAATTGAAGATCCAAAAATGAACCCATACACCTATGGTCACTTGATCTTTGACAAAGGAGCTAAAACCATCCAGTGGGAAAAGGACAGCATTTTCAGCAAACGGTACTGGTTCAACTGGAGGTCAGCATGTAGAAAATTGCAAAGCAATCCATTCTTACCTCCTTGTAGAAAGCTCAAGTCCAAGTGGATAAAGGACCTTCACATAAAACCAGATACACTGAAATTAATAGAAGAGAAGGTGGGGAAGACCATCTGAAATGTAAATAAAATATCCAATAAAAAATTTTTTAAAAAACAAAAATTATATAAATAAACAATTATAGAATAAAGTGTATGATGTTGACATAAAAAATACTTGTACTTGGAATACTCATAAAGAGGATGTGAAATATCCAAGCCTTAAGTGAATCCTACATGTGACTGAGCATAGTTTAAAAACATATAGAAATGGTGTTCAAAACACTGTGTTCATGGTGAAATTGAAATAGACTGCTAATTTTGGGGCAAGGCCAGTCACTTCAGGGAACAATTTAACAACAATGTAAATCAAGGATAATTTTAATGTGTAAAGTGTGCTCTTTCAAAAGGAAATAAAAGGAAAAGCAATGCTCCCAGTTTAATCAAGGAAATGATGTTTTGCTCATAAGTCTCTCTAGTTCATTTCTGTTAGCTTGTGTATTGCAGATTACAGTAGACAAGTCAGAATACTCTCTGCAAACCTGTATTTACCTGTCTCATTGGAAATTTCATTGTCTGCACAAGGAGTGCGATCAAAACAGCAGACAGCCTTGCCTTCCGGAGCAGATTTCCTGAATCCAGGTCTACGGCTCTCACTGCACATAGACTGAGGAATCTGAGAGAAATGACAGCTATTAGCAAATGCTTGCACTTTTATGAGAAATCCAAATGAATAAAGTATTTCTGAGTATCATCAAACAGTTAATTTTCAAGTGCTTATACTTACATTAAGAATATGGGTTTGGCTATTACTAGTTTTGTCAGCTTTTGGGCTAAAATGAAATCTCTGTAAAAAGCATCTGTACAGAGTGTAGTTAAGGAAATACATATGAAATTACTGTGGGTTGTCTAAGGGATACCTACACCCAGTGACCCTTATAAGAGATGTAAGAAGACATCAGGTCTGAAACTTGAGGGACATGGCTACCATGTCTGCCATCCACCACAGAAACTTGAGAAGGCAAAAGGTTCCCTAGGGGATCCCAGCTGACATCTAGAGCTCAAACCTTTGGCCTGTGGAACCATGATAGAGTAGATCTCTTGTTCTTTAAACCTTTTTTTTTTCTTTTAATGTTTTTCGAGACAGGGTTTCTCTGTGTAGCCCTGGCTGTCCTGGAACTCTCTCTGTAGGCCAGGCTGGCCTCGAACTCAGAAATCCGCTTGCCTCTGTCTCCCAAGTGCTGGGATTAAAGGCATGCGCCACCACCACTCTTTAAAACTTTTACCTTATAGTTGGAGTGGGGGTGGGTTGGGGAGGTGTTCCTGTGCCATATGTGGAAGGCAGATGACAACTTACAGGAGGCCAGTCTTTCCTTCCGCCCTGTGGGTCTCAGGAATTGAACTTGGGTCATCCTGGTTGGCAGCAAGTGTCTTTACATGGTGATTTGTTATAGCCGCCTTGGAAAACTAACACAGATGTGTGATGTTTCAGAAAGTGGATAACTTCCCTTCAAAGCTTTTTTCCTGTTAACATTATGATTGGTTTTAGGCATAATAAAAACAAAAACATGCTTCTAACAAATTAATATAATCAAATGGGAGTATCAAATTTGTTCCTTTGTTTACATAGAACCACCCCACTGTCAGTGTAAGAGGCTTCATTGACATTAACATTGTTATTGTCATTCTTCAGTGACATTATTTTGATGACTTTGTTTCTGTGCTAGATCCCCATTCAAAAAAACGTTACTTTGTTTTATTTTATTTTATTTTATTTTATTTCATGTGTATGGGTGTTGTGTGTGTGTGTGTGTGTGTGTGTGTGTGTGTGTATTCTGTGCATGCCTAGTGCCTACAAAGGCCAGAAGAAGGGATCTAAAGCATCTAATCTCCTGAGACTGGAGTTACATGTGGCTGTGAGCCACCAGTGGGTTCTGGGAATTGAAGTAGGGTCTTCTGGACGAGCAGCTAATATTTTTAACTACCCAGTGTAATTGTTTATATATTCTTGGCCCAGGGAGTCGCACTATTTGGAAGTGTGGCCTTGTTGGAGTGGGTGTGGCCTTTTTGGAATGTGTCACTGTAGGTGTGGGCTTTAATACCCTAGTCCCAGCTGCCTGGAAGCCAGTGACCTGCTAGTGGCCTCCAGATGAAGATGTAGAACTCTCAGCTCCTCCTGCACCATGCCTGCTTGGACACTGCCATGCTCACACTTTGATAATAATGTACTGAACCTCTGAACCTATGAGTCAGCACCAATTAAATGTTGTCCTTATAAGAGTTGCCTTGGTCCTGATGTCTTTTCACAGTACTAAAACCCTAAGATGCTTAGCAATCACTCCAGTCCCAAGACCTTCATTTTTAATCAACCATATCCTTTCAAGTATTTCTATTTCATTGGGCAATGGTATTAATAAAATTCTGATATCTTGTGACATATTTAGAATATGCTGGCCTGTTGTTAGAACTCTCAGTACATGTTTGGAAAAGTACCCTTTTAATGTGCCTCTCATTTCAATTTTAAATAAATTCTTTGAAGACTTTATTTATTTTATCTAAGTGAGTACACTGTTGCTATCCTCAGACACACTAGAAGAGGGCATCAAATCCGATTGCAGATGGTTGTGAACCACCATGTGGTTGCTGGGAATTGAACTCAGGACCTCTGGAATGGACGTCAATACTCTTAACTGCTGAGCCATCTCTCCAGCTCAATTTCATATATTTTATTTAAATTTTTATATATTTATGTATGCATATGTATACTCATAACTGTGAATATCTGCAGAGGACAGAATATGTCTGATCCCCTGAAACTGAAGTTACAGGCAGTTGTGAGCTCCCAAACATGGATGCCAGGAACCAAACCTGGGTCCTACACAGGAGCTGCCAGAGCTCTTAACTGCTATGCCATCTCTTCAGGCTTCATTTTGGTCTTAGAAGCAGTGTACACCAGTTTAGCCCACAGTTGAGACTGAGCAGGTTATCGTTACCATGTTTATGACAATATATCTATTTCTTTCCAAATGAGTGGTTTTTAAATAACAACAAATCATGGTCTTGTCTCTCACGATCCAATTTTAGCATACAAACAATTTTCTTTGATGGTTGATTCCTATCACAAAAGCTGTGGAAGTCTGTGCTCCATAGCTTCTGTCTGTCTGTCTGTCTGTCTGTCTTTGTCTCTCTTTCTCTGCCTGTGTATTTAGAGTGCAGGAGCATATTTCTACAATGTGAGTGTAGAAGTCTGAGGGCAACTTTAAGGAGTCTGCCCTTGCCCTCCACTTTGCTGCAGCAGGATCTCTCATTATTTCTGCTGCTGTGTGGCATACTTCAGGCTGGATGTGCAGCGTGCTTCTGAGCAGATCTCTCTCAGCCTCCTATCTCATGGCATCTTACAGCTGCATCACCAGCTATAAAATTTAATTTTGTATTAAGACTGAGTCTCACTATGTAGGCCTGGCTGGTCTAGATCTCAGTATGTAGATCCATATTGAACTGAACTGAATTCTTCTGCCTCCTGAGCTTTTTGTTTTTGTTTGTTTGTTTGTTTTTTAAGTGTGAGTCCCAGTAATTGCACTCTAGCATCGTTTTAATCTGCTGACCCATTTCCCTGTTTCTCAATTCTTCCCAACACATCTACCTTTCTAGGTTGAGAGAGGGCACACATACTCTACAGCACTCATTTGCAGGGGACTGTGGCATGCTGTACTTGGAAGAGAAGCCACCGCCTGTGTGGGTAGTCCCAGAGGACAGCCCTCTGTGGTGATCAGACCACAGTCAGTTGTCAAAGCTTCCTCCTTTAAAAAAAAAAAAAAAAAAAAAAAAAACCTGCAGTGGGTATAGAGAGATAATTCAGCTGGTAAAGGGGCTTTGCCTGATGACCTGAGTTGGATCCCTGGAATCCTCATAATGGAAGAGGAGAACCAGCTCCTGCAAGTTGTCCTCTGACTTCCACATGTGGGCTGTGGTGCACTGGAACTTGCCTACTCCCACATACAAAGTAGATAAATGTAATTTTTAAAAAATAAGTGAAGTATTTTTTGGAGAGCTGGGGTGGACTGCAGTCGGTACCCTGCTTGCCCTAGTGTGTTTGGACTAGATCCCAGCATTGCTTAAACAAGTTAAGTTCTTCTAGGACTTCAGAAGTGAACTAAGAATCAGGAAGGAGTTCAAGGCCACCCTTGGCTACATAACTCTGCATAAGGAGTTGGAGACTAGCCTGGACTGCTGAAATGTTTATCTAAAAAAAAGGGGGGGGGATACCATCACCATTCCCCATCCCCTCCCCTCCCCCACCTCTTCCTCTTCCCTCCCCCCCCCCCCCCCCTTCTTTTAGGTTTCTAGAGACAGGGGTTCTCTGTGTAATCCTGGCTTTCCTGGAACTCACTCTGTAGACTAGGCTGTTCTTGAGCTCAGAGATCCACCTTCCTCTTCTCTGCCTCTGCCTTGAAAATGCTGGGATTAAAGGTGTTCACTGCTGCAGCCATCACCACCACCACCACCACCCCTCAAGGCCACCCGGCCATCTTTTTCTTTTCAGTGTTGACTTTAAGAAAAAAAAAATATGAAAGAAGTGGAAAAGTACAACCCTTTGAAATACCTGTGAATTTGTTCTGGAAAAGTGTGATCCTTTAAAATATTGGGGTCAATGAGAAGGCTTAGCAAATAAGCTCCCTTGCTGCCAAGCCTGATGGCCTGAGTTTGATCCTCAAAATCTGTATGATGGCCAGGCTAGCCTGGTCTGCAGAATTGATTTCAGGACAGCCAGGGCTACAAACAAGAGAAACCCTGTCTCAAAAGAACCAAATCAAACCAAACTGAAATCAAACCAAAAAACTCTGTATAATGGGAAGGACCCAAGCCTCAGGCTGTCCTCTGACCTCCATGTTCGTGCCATGGCAGTCATACTTGCTCACACATAGACACATATGTTAAAATATGTTTAAGTACCTCAGTTTACCACCTGGAAGGAAAAATATAGGCTAGGTGTGGTGGCATATGCTTGCAAACCCAAATTTCCAGAGGCAGAGACAAAGACGTGCCATAATTTTGAGTCTGGTCTATATAGTGAGTTCCAAGCTAATCCAAGGCTATTCAGCAAGACCATGTCTCTAAAAAGACGAGAGGGGGTGCCCTGAGTTAAGGATGTAGCTCAATTAATTGAGTGAATGATTGACACACAGGAAGTACTGAGACTGTGATATCCCTGCACTTGAGAGATGGAAGCCAGAGGGGAAGAGTTGAAAATTACCCTCCATTACACAGGAAGTCTGAGACTAGCCTGGGCTACACAAGTCCCTGTCTAAGAGAAGCTCTTGTCTGGAAAGTTTTAGGGGGCATTTTGTTGTTTTGTTGTTGTTCTTTTTTCCTTTCTTTCTTTTTTTTTTGTCTTTTATATTATTAATTTTCTTTTTTTAGCTTTAAAGCCTTGGCAGTGTGGATGGGGTCTGCATAACCACTCTGGGTTAAGATCCAAATGTCTAAATATTCAATCCAAGACCCCAGAACAGGTTTCCTATACTAGATCTAACCTTATAGAAGGGCTCAGAGCCTTAGGGCTTTCCTTCAACCTGACGGCCTCTCTCCACCTGCTGGGGAAGGGGAGGTGCAACACTTGACATCCCCCTCCCCCACACACACACTACTCCGCTCAGTCCTGCCCTAGAGTCCAGGTCCTGGGTGTGGTTGTTCCCGACCCCACCCACCCCTTTCCAGGATGGGCTACCCCGTAGTGGGTTCGAGATGCGGGGTTCTTTACCTTCAAGACCCAGCCTTCAGGACTCACCCCTTCTCTTCCGCAGTTGACTTTATCGGTGGCTTTGACTCCTATGGGTACCAAGCACAGAAGACATCTCATTTACAGTTGCAGCCTCTGTACACGTGGGTCCCTGGAGTGCGGCTGGGTGTAACTGGAGGAACAGAGTCATTAGCGTTGGTGGGAAAAAGGGCACGGAAAAGACATAGGCATCCAGGACTCTCTGTCCGGCTCCTTGCAAGCCTGCAAATGCACTTTTAACCTGCCTTTGTTTCTTGCAGCTCTGGGTAGCTCCTGTCCCTCACCTATCCGTACAGCTCCCTGAACCACTGGAGCCTGAAGCAGCACTGTCCGAAGGCTCGGATCATGATGGGTAGGCGCGCCCCCTGTCGGCGCTTAGGCTAACTCCAGCTTGTGCAGCCTCCTGGCTCTGCAGCCCCTGGAGCAAATGCAAACCCTCAGACTTGATCTTGGACCTGACCCTAGCTCTAGCTGGACTTCAAGGTTGGGGAAGGATGGGGTGGGGGGGGGGGGAATAGCGGTTTTTTTTTTTTTTAATCTCAGCTTTGATACATGCTGGGGTCTTCCTCTTTCTTCAGCTCTACTCCTTACCTAGTTAGTATCTTGCCCTCAATCCAAACAGCAAGACAGACGGACTCACCCCATCTCACCTCCCATTCACCTGCCCTGGGGAAAGATACTGTGAATTAGAAGCAGAAGTACTAGGCTCCAGCTGCGGCACCATCACTGACATCCTGTGTGACATCCAGCAGTCTTTACTCTCCCCTGGTCTCAGTTTCCCCACCTCAAATAATTAAAATAATCCTTTAGCCAATGACTTTTCTAGCACTCTGATTTGACTTTCAATTTTCTGGGCTATGCTGCAGATATGGAATCTAAGGCCCAGAGATGTGAGGTGACTTGCTTGAAGCCACACAGTAAGGTTTTAGCAGAGGCAGGCTTTGAATCCTGTTTAGTTTGAGACTCTCCAATCCAGTATCTGGCCTCTGGACTTGGTTTACAAGCCCTTATCTAGCTTGGGTATCCCCATATACTCACATATCACCACCACCACGCTCTAGCTCCACTCTTTTTTGTTTTGTTTTGTTTTGTTTTATTTTGTTTTGTTTTGTTTTGTTTTGTTTTGTTTTGTTTTGTTTTGTTTTTCGAGACAGGGTTTCTCTGTATAGTCCTGGCTGTCCTGGAACTCACTCTGTAGACCAGGCTGGCCTCGAACTCAGAAATCTGCCTGCCTCTGCCTCCCAAGTGCTGGGATTAAAGGCGTGCGCCACCACCGCCCGCTTTTTTTCTTTTTTTTTCCTTTTTTTCCCCAGCTCCACTCTTAAAGCAGTATACCAGTTCATTCTCTTGTAAACCAGACAGACAGAGCCTAAAGCCTTGAGTTCAGCTTGACTCACAGGAAGCCTTTGTAGACTCAAGTCTGCTCATCTTTGGCAAACGTTTAAAGCTCATCCTCCAGGAATGTGAAACCACCACTCTTCCACTAGATTCCTAAGCCTAGGTACCTATCCCATGATCCTAACCCCCCACCCAAGCAATCCCACTTACCCCCAATTCTTCACCCATTTCACCATTGTGATCTCTGAGGAGAAGGCGATGATGTTCAGAAGCAAGCCTGGGGGTATGAAGGAATAGAATGAGGGTGGGTGACTATGGTCAGGAGGACTAGAACTCCACCCTTCCTGTGGACAAGCAGAGAGGACTCTTCTTCATCTTCTTCCTTCACAGATGCCCTGAGGACCCCGTCATACTCGGTAGTGCTTAGTGAGTTATGTACAGAGAGAACTGACATCAGTCCCTCAAATCTGTGAAGCTGAAGCAACAGAAAGGGCATCTAAGAAGCAGAGGGACCTAGCGGGGAGCTTGAACAGTGGAGACAGTTCAGACACATTGTGGTGAGCACACGGCTCTCCAGGTTCTCCTAAGCTAGAGCAGCAAGCCCTATTTCATCCAGTATGCCACACAGAACAGCCAGGCCCAGGAGCTCTTCTGGCCATCACAGGTCCCTGGGTGGTGAGCCAAATCAGAGGAGAACAAGTTTCCTTTAGGCCAGGCTACCTCTTGCCACTGGGCAAGTAGTCCTGGACACAGGCGGCATCGGAGGAGGATGGCATGAACAGATAGTAAAGTCCAGTATTTCTCTATGTCAATTTTATGGTGCAACCAAAAGATGTTCCGTAAAAAAGTGACTTTATAGAAAACCTCCATGAACCTCAGGATCTTTTCGGACAAATGCAAAGGTCTATGGATTAAACGAAGAAGGGCTAAGTAGGGTACCCATTTAGGTCCATTTTGCCTCCTCTGGTAAAGTGGAAGGCTGGCCATCATGAAGGAAAGTTAGCGTCTAGCTCCTTCTGACTTCCATAGTCCTACAATAGCGGACTATTGTATAATAGTATAGTTGGCCTGCCTCATGGGTGGAGATCCTGTCCTTAGGGCTTGGAGTAGGGTGTGTTTATGGTCACTTGCATAGAATCCATGGACTCTGGCTTTTACAATTTGTGTGTGTGTGTGTGTGTGTGTGTGTGTGTGTGTAGGAGGGTCATCACAAAAGAGAAGCTTCTTGTAAGCAAACAGACAGACAATAAGACAATAAAGTCAAAAAGAGAGATGAGCCAGAATAAACAACACCACACCCAGGCAGAACACTCTACATGTTGCTCTCTTCTTTCTGTAGGAACAGGGGCAGAGCAGACAGATACCCAGGATGCCTCCAAGACCTCTCCTTCTCCACTCCTTCTGTCTCCAGACCCCAAGCCACCTGGTCACAGGGCCGCTGCCGCTCTTCTGTACAAATTCTATGCCACGCAGAGAAATTTGGGGGGCGACCTGGTGGACCAGGCATGCTGCTGGGGCTGCTGAGGCACCTTGGGCTGGCTGGGCAGACAGGCGCCAGGAGGAGTGGTGGAGAGAAGGCTCAGAGGGAGGCCGGCGGAGCTGTCTTCCCCACCCCCCACCCCCCACCCCCCACCCCCCACCCCCCACCCCCCACCCCCAACTGCTGGAGGATTGTTCCTACACGCACAGGCCCTGCGGCGTTTCTGTGTTAGGGAATTTTGCTGGCGCCGTGACCCATGTGAGAGGGGTCGGGCTCCGCACAGGGAGCAGCCAAGAGTGACCAGCGTGGTCGGCCACATCAACACCACCTGGCCGAGTGACTTTGCTCTCTTGCCTGGAGCCTCAAGGAACCAGGGAGGGCTCCCAGAGATAAGGGAGGACAGTGGTTTCTTCCAGTGTCTCCTCCCCACACCCCTAGGGGAAGGTCGTGGGGAAGAAATATTTCCCATACTGAGAGAAGGAGCCAAAATCAGCACCCTGGCCTTCTTTAGTTTCTTCGGTTTGGAACTGGGGGCGGGGTCTTTTGTAGACCAGGCTGAAGACATTCTAGTTCCTTGTAAAGTAGAGAAAGGTGCGGCTGGGGAATGCACTGTTCGAGGGTGACAGGTCCTCAAAAGAGACACGGAAGAACTTATCCAGCCCCAGGTTACCCCAAAGTCTGTTCAAATCTTTCTGGAAGGCACCTGGAGGCCGAGGGGCATGTCTATGCAAATTAGATTGTAATGAAGTCATATGGCCAGTTTTGGGAGCCAAGCTGAAGGGTGGAGTGCCCCAGCCTGCGGGGATTCGAGGAGACCCTAGGGAAGGGGACGAAAGAATGAAGGGACAAGAGACACAAGGAATGAGAGCAAGTCTGGGGTTCTGATCAAGCTCTGAAACTTTAATTTCGGGTGCAGGTTATAAAGACACAGCAAACCAGGAAGCTTGGGTGAGGGTCATTGCTTAGGGCTATCCTACTATTGAATGCTTATTGCCCTAGACCATCCCACTAGCACATCCTTATTGCCCTAGACCATTCCACTGTCGTAACCGGCTCCTAGGAAATGCCATATGTTCTTTACGTTCCTGGGACCTGAGACCTGTGAATGTCCTTTCTTAATCTTGTACCGACTAAGCTTTCTAGAACAGCAGGTAACTTCCTAGGTTCTCTTAGGAGAGCAGGTAGTTTCCTGGGTTTGGCTCCCGGCAGTGGAAAAAGGGAGGCAGAAAGGGCAGGGCGAGCTCCTGACCTCTTCCCCCAACCCGATGGTCCCATCTGAAGTCTGCCGGCTCCGTCTTCAGCACTTAAAAACCCATGCACCATTGGGCCTTTTGTGTCTGCCAGACCAATGCCCTCTCTCCTGGGCCCACCCATCAGTCACCCGTAGCTCCAGCTGTTCCCAGCCTTTGGAGCAACCTCAGCCGGTCATCATCACTACAAATTGGCTCTTGACAGCCACTTGGAGACCCCTTTTCTGCCATTGTCTCTGGACAAATGGCCTTTCCATAGACTGAAGATGATAGAATCATAGAAAACGTAGCAGCTAGCATAGGAGACAGCAATCTACCATGGAATCACAGGTCAATATGGTATTGATAATGAGTGGTGAGTCCCCAGATTGACCTAGATAGCACTAGACAGAATGCTAGTCAACGATCAGATTACAACTGTAAATTTATGATCCTTCTGAAGTATTTTAACAGGATGAATGATTGGACTTGTAGGGAGAAGAGCATGGTGAGCAAATCATGAGGATGATGTATCAAGACACACCCCCTCTAAGGTGCTTCATCCCTAACCAGGTTTGGGTTGTGCATAGGGAAAGCTTTCATCTGAATGAGAACAACTTTGTTACTAGATTTTACTGAAGGAAACAAAATTTAAACTATCTGGATCAGTAAAGGGACTCCTGTAAAATTTCTTCCAAGGTCAGACAAGTGAGGAGGTGTGTGGGTTTGAATAAGAATGGCTTCATAAACTTATGTGTTTGAATGCTTGGCACATAGAGAGTAACACTTTTAAGAGATGTGTCCTTGTAGAAGTAGGTGTGGTCTTGTCCGAAGTATGTTACTGTAGAAACAGTCTCTGTGGTCTTATATGCTCAAGCTACACAGAGTGTGACTCAGTCTCGTTCTGCTGCCTGAAGATCAAGATGTAGAACTCAGCTCCTTCTTCAGCACCATGTCTGCCTGCATGCTGCCATATTTTCTTCAATGACGATAACGGACTAATCCTCTGAATTGCAAGCTAGCCCCAATTAAATGTTTTTCTTTATATGAATTCCTGTGATCATGGTGTCTCTTCACCGCAATAGAAACCATAACTAAGACAGATGGATAATAAGCCAGCCTGAAGAAATTATATTTCATGTTCAGGTTATAATATCTATTGTACAAATTTTGAGAACTGTGATCAGAGAACTGAGTGATAGTAAAACAGCAGGGGAGAAATTTGAAGCAGTGTGAGTCAGACAGGTTCATACATACATGTATACATACATGTATACATACATGTATACATACATGCATACACATATAAAGATACACACAAACACATATATGTGAGAAAGACCAAGACCAAGAGCAAAAGAGATAGATAGATAGATAGATAGATAGATAGATAGATAGATAATGGGTATGGACTTTGACACTTGCTAGCATGGCATATAAGAATATTTATGAAATGAAACATCTAATATGAATTTTTATATTGTTCCCTATGAGACAAAGAATGATAGCTTCCAGTTTCTGCTGCTAAGGTTTTCCATAAATTGGTACATAGGTGGAATACTATAGCAGATCTCGAAGACAGGAATTTGTAACTTCTGTGTCAGTGAGCTGCTATGCTTCCTGCCATGATGATAATGAACTGAACCTCTGAAACTCTAAGCTAGTGTCAATTAGATTTTTTTTTGTAAGTGTTGGTGTGGTCATGGTGTCTCTTCACAGCACTGAAAGCATAACTAAGACAAGTTGGTTCTCTCCTTCCATCCTGTGGGGACTGAATATCAAACTTAGGTTGTCCCTTTACTTTGTGACAAGTCCCTTTACTTGATAAGCTATCCCAATATCCCATTCCCTAGCATTTTGTGATCTTGATGTCTCAGTGTTAGACACAAAATTTGAATTTATTCATTTAAAATATATTCATGATTTTACTTGAGAACATATCTCAACAAACAGAACAAAAGCTTTAAAAAGCTATATCTCAGTATATCATATTATAATGCAGTGAACAAAACATAAAATCTTAAAAATGGAAAGGTGGTTGTCTTACCTGTAGATGAACAGAACAACAATTACATTGAGTTTCTCCTCAGAAAGCAGGCAACCCCAAAGACAGTATAATAAAATATTTAAACAGTTGAAAAAAATCTCACCGAAACAGGTGCCTGGAAATTCCCTCTTAAAAAGTGAGAGAGACATAGTGACTTTATGAGACACAGAGACAAAATGTCATGTGATCCTGATGCCAGTAGACCTGTCCTGTCAGACCTCTTATCACTGCTTACCTTTAGCTGACCTTGAGGCACTGAGGCAACAACTACCTGGCTAATAACTAGAAGAGATAAAGAAAGAGGTGTATTGAGATCTGTCTCCTCAGAGGTAGAGCATCAAAAGTCCCAAATATTCTAGGGCACTAATCCAACTGAAGTCTTTCAAAGCAACTCTGGAATACGTTAGAAGCTAAGAGTTAAAAATTATCTCCCTCTTTCTAGTTGCTGAACAATCAAAAAATATGTGTGTATAAGAAATATGCCTTTGTTCATGTCTTGGATCCTCAGATAGTCTAATTATATTAAACCCATTGGCCAATACCTTTTAGGAATTCATATTCTTACTTAACATTAAATGAGTGTTGAATTATGATTTGAGAAAAAATAAAAAAAATAATAAATAAATAAATAAATAAATAAATAAATAAATAAATAAATGAGTGTAGCTTCTCCATCAGTATGTTTCTTCATGGTTTTCACAGAGGCAAAATATAATTGTAATTTATAATGGTTTATAAGTGCTGGAGGTTGTTTCTCAAGCTTTCTACTTACCATTTCAATCACAAAGTCCTAGCATCATGGTGTTATACTTAACAAGTCTCTGAAAAAGCAATGCATGTAATGATCAAAGTTTTATAATGGTTGATTGAACAATGATTTCTTTTATTTTAAATGGCACATCTTGCTACAATGTCTTACATAATATGTAAATTTTCTTCAACAAAATACATATATTCAATAGTGTCCTGACCATTTAACTTTACTCATACTTTTAATATTTAAATATTGCAGCCCAATAATAGGAAAATTCATACCTCATCAGCGAGGTAAAATAAAGCTATTACAATAAGAACAATGTACCCAAGAAATATTATAGTTTATTCCTCAAGTTCAAATTTAAATCCAAATGTAAATCATTAGATAAAGAAAAATAAATAGACAAGTGTAAATGAATAAAGCAATATATTGTATAAAAATTCACACACACAAACACACACATACAATTAAACTGTTTAAAAGCAATAGTACCTGACTTGGGAGTTTGGTAGTTAGAATTAGAATGTTGGAAACTGCATGCGTCATCTGGCAAGAAAGTAAAGTGAAAGCTAACATTAAATTCTGATAAGTGTGCCTGTTCTAATCCATGAGTAAGCTGTAATGAAGAGTAAAATGATATGCCCTTCAAATTAGAGAGAAAAAAATGGACTGCTAAAAAATACTGAGACCCAAAAAGCAATTTCAAAGAATACAAGCACAATAAATAGAGTTACATAAATAATAGCTTTTACAAATGATGTTATAAACCCAAATATGCTAATTAATTGTATTAAATGTGTAAGGATTAAGTGCATTAATGATGTGTGAAATAGTCATAATAAATACACTATTAAATGCTAACAGGACGAGATGACTATGTTCAAGACCTGGAGAACAATCAGTCCCAAGTTTTTCAAATTTTATGAAGTAAAATACCAGATAATGAAAGACTGTCAGAGAGTGACCTCCAAATTAATTTCTTCAGCATTAATTACTGAAATATACTTCGAAACTATGAATGGTGAGTAAATAATTTAGTACAAGAGTTCAAAAGTTTTGATGGTGAGGATGATTTTGTGGTCTGTGTAGATGACACTTCTCCAGTTTCTCCTTCATCCATGAAGAGTGATGGCTTCTTTACTCACAACTCAAGCCTGACTATGAATGGGAAAATGAGGCACTTAGGGAACCACTTTGTGAGTTTGATACGTTTTCTCCCAATGTATGTGGATCTCCCATACGTGCTATTTGATCTACCTAAAAGGTCCAGAAACCTGAGCTCTTCTGATGGCAGAATTCAGTGGCTAGACAGAAGCATGAATATTCTATGCATCAACTGTAGGACACAGCAGATGGTATACCAACTGCACGTAGTGAAAGCAATTCTACGCAAACGGAATGCTAGGAAATGCAAGGGAATTCCCTCAGTAGTGAACCTCAAAACAACCAGAGACTGAGAATAGAGTTCTGAACCTCTGGCTCCAGAAAGTATTATGTGTAGCTGTTAGCCTAGGAACTTTGAAAGCCACTAATACTAGGATGACCTACCACTAGAACTCATCTGTACTCAGGGAGCATGAGGGTCTGTTTACAAATGTAGTCAGGTAAGTAACCCAACCTACACAGGAATCACTATCTTTTCTTAGCTTTAACTGTGGCATAGCTCAATGGATAATCGTCATTGGAAAGGATATAGGTAGAATATTTTGGTGAGAAATCTGGTGAATATAGCTAACAGAGAAAATTGAATAGGAAGATTTGTTGGGGTCATATGACTATTAGAATAGACTAAACCAGAAAACAAACCTGTAGGAGCTGACAGAGATTTAACTTGGTAGATTATGAAATGAAGGCATGATATAAATTAGGAGAGTAGATTTGAAAGAGCCACTTTGTCAAGGAATGGAGTTATGTTCTACTGCACTGCACAGAATCAAAGTAACTCAATAAGCGAATCACACTCAAGGTAAGAAAGAGAGCATCAAGAGTATGTGCAACTTAGGTCCTGAAAGGAGCTAAGTCTGTAGTAGCCTAAGAGTGCGTGGAAATTTTGTACCTAATGTGCAAAATAAAGTCACAGTACCTCTGGGTCTTCTCTACATTGCTTAGACTAGTTTTGGCACAGGAAATAGGTGCTCCCTTTATATGATGAGAATGGCAAAGCCTCTTTAAACAGATGGTTGTTATTTCATTATTCAGCGTCCCTTCCCATGACACTTCTCTGTCTGCCAATTATTGCAGTAGAGATAGGATTGTATTTTTGGCAAAAGGACTGAGATTGCTTTTGAGAAACAGTATCTAAAGGTGTAAATTGTTTCTACTTGCTTATTTACCTACCTAGCAATCTGTACCTAAAATTAGGTTGGAGACTGAATTCAATTACTGAAATATCACAAAGGATTATATACATCAATTTATGATTGATCCCTAAGAATTAGTACTGTGATGAACTTTTTTTTTCAAATTCTCTGTGGACTAGGTAAGGGATAAATACATATTTAGAACCCAAATAGTTGTTTTAATACCTAGAGATGATACCATTAAAACCTAGACTGTCACAATTAGGAATCTTTAAGGACAGATCTCCATGCTGTTCCATCTGAACTCCATTGTTGGGATCACCTTTCTGCCTGCATTCACCAGGCAGCCTACTACACCAGAAACATACAGGTTAGACTCTTCCCCCGACCCACAAACCCCTGCCTGCAATGTCTTGTGGCACACTCAGCTGTTCTGAGACCTGCGCTGAAAGCTGAGTTCCGTTGTCCAGCCCAAGGCTGCCCACCTTAGGCCTGCTGTACCAGAAACATCCAGGGAAAACTATATGACTAAAGGCCACTGTGGGAACACAATCAACAAGAGTCAGGGCACTATGATACCTTCTGCACAGCTACCTTACTAAAATAAGCCTTGGATATCCTAACACAACCAAAGCACAGAAAAAATGACCGTAAATCCAGTCTTATAAAGATGATAGAGGCCATTAAATAAGAAATGAATAAAGCCCTAAAGAAATACGGAAAAATGCAGTCAAACAGGTAGAAGTCCTTAAAGAGGAAGCAAATAAATATCTTAGAGATATATAGAAAAGCACCATTATATAGGTGAATGAAATTGAAATAAACAAAACTGTACATGACCTGAAAGTGGAAATAGAAGCAATAAAGAAAATACAAAGTGAAAGGATACTGGAAATGGGAGCCCAGGGAAGAGATAAGGGACGACACTCACAAGCATCACCAACAGAATACAAGACATAGAAGAGAGAATGTCAGGCATTGAAGATGAAATAGAAGAAGTTGATACATCAGTCAAAGAAAATGTTAAATCTAAAAAATTTCTGACACAAAACATACAAGAAATCTATGAGACCATGAAAAGACCTAACCTAAGAATAATAAGAACAGAACAAGGTGAAGAGTTCGAGCACCAAGGCCCAGAAAATATCTTCTAGAAAATTATAGAACAAAATTTCCCCAACTTAAAGAGATGTCTATAACCACACAATAAGCTTAAAGAACACCAATTAGATTTGACCAGAAAAGAAAAACCTCCAGGCACGTAATAATCAAAACACTAAATCTACACAACAAAGAAAGGCTATGAAAAGCTGCAAAGGGAAAAGGCCAAGTAATATATAGGCAGTCCTATCAAAATTACATCCAGCTTCTCAATAGAGACTCTGAAAGCTAGAAGGGCCTGGACCCACAGGTTCCAACCTAGACTGCTATACCCAGCAAAACTCTCAATCATCAAAGATGGAGAAAAGAAGATATTTCAAGACAAAGCTAAATTTAAACATTTATTCACAAATCCCATCCTACTAGAAGAAAAACTCCAACCCAAGGAGTAGATTACATGCAAGAAAAATCAGGAAATAAATACTTATACACCAGCAAAAAGTAAATAGGGGAAGTACCATAAACACTTTCTCTCTCTCTCTCCCTCTCTCTCTCTCTCTCTCTCTCTCTCTCTCTCACACACACACACACACACACACACACACCACTGACATCAAAATAACAAAAATTAACAATCATTGGTCATTCAATTCTCCAATAAAAAGACATATGCTAACAGAATGGATGTGAAAGAAGGATACACCACTCTGCTGCTTTCAAGAAACACATTTCAGCAACAAAGATAGGCATTACCGCAGAGTAAAGGGCTAGAGAAAAGTTTTCCAAACAAACAGACCTAAGAAGCAAGCTGGATTAGCCATTCTAACACTTAATAAAATAGAATTTAACCAAAAGATGAAAAATAGTCAGGTGTACAAATTAATGCTCACTGTTCTGAATTACACTACTTGTGTAATTACTACCAATGCCATTACCTAGATTTCCCTATTATCCCTGAAGAATTAGTTTTCTATTATCTGTAAAGGATCAAAATTTCAAGAATTCATTATATTACTGATATGTATGAATAGAATTACCATTAGATTGTAGAATAAGGGTGTTTTTAGACTCAACTTTTCTGAATCTTAAGTAAGGGAATTAAAAGGCCATAGCCAACGCTTCTACTGTCTGCAAGTTATCCCTGGTTACCAAGGCAAATATCTGCCTCTGGTATATTGTGCATTAATTATTTCTCAAACCATTTAATTCGTATTAAAATAATATCATAGTTGTTCTAGGTCATGTGATTCATATTAGTGTTAGCTGCTTCCAGTGAAGAGACAGAAAATACTTAGTGGATAGACACAGAAACATTGCTCCTAGGAGAAAGAAATACAAACTCAAGTTCCTGTAAGCCTCTGGTCACAATTTCAACAATTGATCAATGTGTCTTGTTCTGTGTTTGCTTCTGTTTATAGGAATTGCATTTTGTAGATATTATTGACTCATTAAACTAAAACTGACCTCATGAGCACTCTTGCTACTGTTCAGGCACTGAATGAATCTCAGCTTACATACTCATTTTCATCATAAGATCCATTAGAGGTTTGTGTAGAGAAACACTAGGAAGAGTTTCAGCATTTAACTTTGCTGTCATTTAAATGGTAAAATGACCAAA
>NW_021604616.1:8705177-8707324 GCF_004785775.1 Grammomys surdaster | reverse complement strand
AAAAAAAAAAAAAAAAAAACAAAAAACAAAAAACAAAACAAAACAAAAAAAAAAACCACTTGCCTAGTCTCACTGGAGGATTGCTATTAAGGGATGTCTGATGGCACCAGGTTCTGTCACCCCTCAGGGGCTCCACCCAAGCCAGACAGAAAGGCTGGGGAGCAGTGCTGGGGATTAGACAGGATCAATATGTGTATATGGAATACTGTCACAAACAATTGAAGAGGCTCACACATCACCCCATGGGAAACTGCTATGAACTGAAGTCTGTGGTGAATGACTCTCACGGAACCCAGGTCCTGGCCAGTCTGCCTGGGTGTGGCCAGAAAGAATGTCTGTGACATCTGTGACTATTAGCATTGCAGGGACTACAATACATGATTCTAGGACAAGGTATCCAAAATGAAAAATAACTACTGAAATGGAGAAAGTCTGTCACACCCCAGAAAGCCTCGAACCTAAAATTACAAGATAACCACTTTCAAAATAGCACAGACAGCCAAGTTCATTGCAACCCAAAGCCTATATATATTTTATGTCCCTTTGCCTCTTCCCTGAGCCAGTATCCAGGCTCAGGAGTTTACTGAGATACCTTACTGATGGACGTGAGTCCACACATTGATAATCAGAGAATTTAGGTATGAAGAACAATTAGAATCACAGAATCATTTTTGGTGTGTTTGTTTATTTTTGTTGTATTTTGGTTTTGGTCCTTCACCAACATCTCCTCCTCCTCTTCCTCCTCCTCTTCCCCCTCCTCTTCCTTCTCCTCTTCTTCTTTTTCTTCTTCTTCTTTGTCTTCTTCTTCTTCTTCTTTTATTCTTATTTTCTTATTCTTATTCAGATAGTATCTTGCTATGCAATCCGGGCTACCCTTGAACTGATAACCTCCTGCCTTGACCTTCTGAGTATTAAGATTCCAACACAACACAACAAACATACCTTGAATTTCTTGCGCACTTGCGCGCGCGCCCACACACACACACACACCTAGCATGACCTGAGTTAGATCCCTGAACTCACATAGTAGGAGGCATTCATTGTAGACACCTTCAAGTTGTTCTCTGACCTCATCCATTGGTTAGTTTTCTATCAACTGGATACAAGCTAGAGTTATTTGGGAGGTAGGACTCTCACGTTTGTAAAGGACTTTCTTGATTAGTGTTAGATATGGTAGGGCCCAGCTCACTATAGGTGGTACCAACTTTGGACAAGTGACCTTGAATTGTTTAAGGAAGCAAGCACTGAGGAACAAACCAGTAAGGTTATTTTTGTCCTGTTTTATCACAGTGATAGAAATTCTAATGATAGATAGACATTTCTACACAAGCACCATGACATGTTCATGCTTCCCCCAACTCAATAAATGTCTTTTTTTTTTTTAAAGCACTTCAGTCTTATCAAGTTAAGTAGATTTCTAAAAGACAGAAACTAGAGTGTAATTTGGAAGTCACTTACAAGGCTTATCATTCCAATAATGAAGCTCAATTTTCCCAGTGAAAAGAAAAAATTCAACCCCAGAATTACTATGTGTTGGGTTAAACCATAGTCAAAGAAAAAGGAACTCTTCAGGCAGAGGACAGTGTGTTGATGTATGCCACCCAGGACAGTGGCCATCGGAAGGAACATAAGCAGACAAATATATTTTAAGATGGAGGCCCATGCTATGGTGGGCACACTCACCTGAAATGCTCAGGAGAGGCTGGGAAGGCTGAGTTAATCTCTTCTCCATTATCAACTGACCACTGGGCTGACCCCTCAAAATACCTTCCCAGCAACACCAAAATTAAATTACTGAAGAGCCAAGACAAACTGGCACCTGGAATTGGCCAGCCATCCCAGGAGTTTCCTTACACATGCAGAAAAAGAAGATATAAGTCTTCATCAGTCCAGGATCTAGCCTTCTCCCTTTGGGAGAGTCCTACATACCCCTGCTCTCAACATCATTTGTGGATCTACCATGCTTCAGTCTTCCTCATCAGAAAGCCATCAGCAGAGAATTTAGATGCTGAGCTCCATGTAGATGGTGAGTAGAATGGGGGTGAGACAGAGGGAATAAGACCCCTCCCCCACACTTAAATAGTCCTGCCAAGATGCCTGAGACACAATTTCTTTCTTTCTTTCTTTCTTTCTTTTTTTTTTTTTTT
>NW_021604616.1:8673972-8705077 GCF_004785775.1 Grammomys surdaster | reverse complement strand
GAGCAAGTAATATGTGATTTGGGGTGGATGCTTTTGACCTGTTCACTGATCTCATTGACTTACAGAGTGCTGATAGCTTTCTGGCCTCAGGGTCAGGCTGGCTTGCCAGCTACCAGATCAAAGGCACACCTAGGTGCTGAATCCCTGGCATGCTCCCAAGCAAAAGTGCCTGGGGCCACATTTGCTAATTATAGGTTGTGTTCTGCTGTTTCCAATGGGGGCGAAAGCCACAGAAGTTGAACTGTGAATAATTACATACTTGAGTAAGTATGTGATTAGCATTATTTCTTGTGGTTGGGTCTGGAGTGATGGGACAAGAATGGAATGATTGCATTATTTACAACTTAATTGTAGACAAGTAATTACTTATGTATACGCCTGGTGTGGGGTCAGAGAATTCTAGGAAGAATGCAGGTGATCTGAAATCCAACTTTCCAAGCCTGTCACTTGTGCTCATTCCCTTAGAGCATAATAAAGAGAATCCACTGTGCATTTCTTGAATGAAATGCTTTGGAATGTTAAATGTCTTGTTCAGTTACTAAAAGCTTTCTTTTTTTGGGGGGGGGGGTGTTTCGAGACAGGGTTTCTCTATGTAGCCCTGGCTGTCCTGGAACTTACTCTGTAGACCAGGCTGGCCTCGAACTCAGAAATCTGCCTGCCTCTGCCTCCCAAGTGCTGGGATTAAAGGCGTGCACCACCACTGCCCGGCTACTAAAAGCTTTCTAATAAAATATTATGTTTCCTGCCTCTCTTTCCCGTCTCCTGGAGAAGGCGGGCTTCACATATTTTATTCAATGCAGTATAATATTGTTACAACTAGATTTATCCATTTTGATCAGGTAAAGGGATTTGCTACTTCCACTCAACTATTTAAAAGATTAGACATAATTTGGGAGAGAAAAGTTGGTTGGTTTGCTATGGTTCTGTAAGTGCTGGTCATTGCTTGAGGCACTTTTGCCAGACTGTTATTTTTTTTCTCATTTTGCTCATTTGCTCAGTTCCTTCTGGTCTCTCATTTTTGTTGATGGTTTGTTTCTTGAGACAGAGTCTTGTGGAACCCAAGCTGTTCGTGAACTGAATATACGAGTTGAGGATGACCTTGAACTCCTGATCTTCCTGCCTCCCCTCCCAAGCGCTCTGGTTATGCATGCTCCAGGTTATTTGCTTGTTTCTACGTTTGTTACATTTCCCACAACTCCAAGACCCGTAACATAACATGGAGGTAACATTCTTTCTCAAAATGTAATGAATTTCAAACACCCACATCCTTTATCTCCTTGGATACTCCCTTCCTGGTCCCTGACACCAGGTCGAACTGTTTACGTGTGAGCCTGGGCATAATTGTCTGTCATGATGGGGTATTTATTTAAAACTTTCTTATGATCAGTCTTATCTTCTTTTGTTGTGTTTCCAAGAAAACGCTGGCAAATACATTTTTATGAGTGCTTGAAAATGAAAATGTATTCATTCACTAGTGATAGATTGGTTGGGTATAGAATTTTTGATGGAAAAGTTTTTTACTTGCATCTTGCTAGTTTTGTTGATAACTTTAGTGATATTATTTCCAGTTGATTTCATTTGTCTCCCTCCCTCAATTTATGAGACTTTGTTACTGTTTTACGTCAGGTCTTACATCAAGAGACTTAGGCACTTTGAAAAGAAAAGGAGGAGGAGGAGGAGGAGGGGGGGGGGGGGAGGGGGAGGGAGGGGGGGGGAGAAGGGGAGGGGGAGAAGGAGAAGGAAGAAAGAAGAAAGAAGGGGGCCAGGGGAGCGGTGGCGCGGGCGCCTCACTTTTGCAGCCGTGGTCCCCAAGGCTGCCTTCCCACTGAGGCCCGGAGGCAGGAGTGGGTTTCTCCTCCGTGGGCTCCGCGGCGTGGGCCACATCTGGGGACGCACTTCCAACGGTCCCAGCCGGCCAGGTGGGCGTGGAGGGGGGGGGAGTCCCGGGATCAAGTCAGGGATCAGGCGAGACCACAGCGCCCAGACCGAGGGGCGATGGCCGGGAGCGTACGGGATGTGCGAGGCTGCGGGTCGTCCCCCCGAAGCGTGGGCTGGGGTCGCGGCCACGATGACGGTGTCTGACGGGCTGAGGGAAGCCGGCTGCTGTGGGGCCTCGGGCTGGCGGGAGGGCGGCGGGGCACCGACGGCCACCCTCCCCTCCCCGCATGCTCGTGTTGGACGCGCCCAGCTCAGGGCTCCGCTCCGCTCCGGGAGCTGCGGTGGCTGCGGAGTTCGGACAAGGTCAGGGAAGTGGTGGCGATGCCCGAGCGTGACTGGAGGCAGCCGACCTGAGACCGCCGCGCCTGGGATCCGCTGCTCGTGACCGGACAGCTGGACGGGGGTCGACGCCGCTGAGGAGCCGGGGAACCGCAGCGGCGGCTGTGGCGAGATCCTCGGCCGGGATCCCCGCTCAGCGGCATCCCCGTGCGCGCCCCCGAGCTCAGCCCCGTCGGGCAGGGACGACGGGGAAGATGGAGCCTAGAGTCCCGGCTCGCTCGGGTGCCCCGCAGCCGGCTGCCTCGGTGCTGTGGAGGACTTGGCCGGCGGAGGCACCTCCTCCTGGCTGCTGTTGGACGGGAACAGCTAGCTACTGTGCTTTGGCTTCCTCTACCTGGCGCTCTTTGCTCCCAAAGCAAGCCCTGGCTCTTGTTTCTCTTGTTTCTCCGGTCGCTGTGCCAACTCTACCTGCCTATGCGACCCGGGCTGGGTGGGAGACCAATGCCAGCAATGCCAGGGTAGGTTCAAGTAAGTGCCACCGCGGGACCCCAAGCCTCAGCCCTGCCTCACCAGCGTCGCACCCTGCCCCGCTCTAGCTTCGGGGTCCTCAGGTCCCCGAACTCGGAGCGACCTGGAGGAGTTCCCGCGCTGCGTCCCTCCAGCCTCTGACTGTCCCGGGGAGCTCCAGCCATCGCCCAACCTGGGCTGACTCGGAGCTTTCCGCACGTCCTAAGCCGCTTGTCAGCCTCTGCGCAGAAAGAATGTTCTCACTCCAATTGGTGCCAAACTCCTTCAATTAGGACAGTATCTGTTTCTGTCAGAAACGGTGGAAATAACTCATTAAAAAAAATCCGTGAACGTTGTATGAGAAGTCAGAGGGTTTAAAGTTGTGCCCCAGCTCCTTCCCTGTGCTGTTCCTCTCTAGTCATAGAGCACGCCTCAGTTTAGTAATCGAGTGTGGTAAATAGGGTTTAACATGGGCAAACTACGGTCTGTACCTTGTTATAAGTTTCTAGGTTGGTCCTCTCATCCATTCCCCATAAGTCTATAACTTACTGGGATTTTAGGCCCCCTGTTCAAAATCAATAGAGAGAAATACAGGCAGCAAATTTAAGTTAACTCCATCAAGGTTACGCAGAAAATGCTGAGTCGTGATTCCAAACCAGCCAGCTTCACTCCAGAATATGCATTTAGAGGTGTTGAGTTTGTCAGGACAGTCACGGCTTAGCGTGACTTTTGATAGGTTTATGGGAATAGCAGTTTGGTTTTTCTGAAACTGAAGGTGCTAAGGAGCTTGCATCTCTGGGGTAGAGACACTTCTCCCTTTTGTCTGATGCTTATTAGATTTCTGCCCCTATAAAAAGAAGTGGGGCTGCGGGTGTGCCTGTTCCTAGATGTTGAAATCAGCTCTGAATTCACAGTGCGGTTGGTGAGCTGAGTCCAGCATGACATCCTAGAAGAGACCCCAGTCATAGCTCTGATTAACCAGACATACTTGTGGTAATTGATCTTAGTTATGAATATTTTTGGATTTAGAGTCAGCCTAGGAGAGATGGGTTAGCAATTAAGAGTACTGACTACTCTTTCAGAGGTCCTAAGTCCAATTCCCAGCAACTACATGGTGGCTAACAACCATCTGTAACAGGATCCAGTGCCTTCTTCTGGTGTGTCTGAAGGTAGCTACAGTATACTCATATAAATAAAAATAAAAAATAAAACAAACAAACAAAAACAATTACCTTCTTGATTACCCTACAACACTGGGGAAGGGGCATTGGCACTGTGGCGTCACAGGGACACACCAGATTCCCGTGTATCAGGACCATGCTGCTCTGGCAGATTGCCTCTAAAGCTGTGTCTGATTTGTCCCTCCCCCATAGTGTTGTTGTAAGAACTTGAAGAAACTAGGCGCTACCGTCCTTAGAGCCACGCACAGCCCAGCTACTAAACGATGCCCAGAAAACTAACCCCTCTCGGCTCATCTCACAGCTATACTGGAGCAGAGGGTAAGAGCTAGAGAGGACAGGTTCTGAGTGGAGGGTCTAAGGAGGAGCTGAGAACAGACACCGCTAAGATTTGGCCTAAGTGTCGTTGCCTGCCCCTGGCAGGTCCAGCCTCTGTCTTTCTTCACCCAGGGGCCCATAACCCCAGCAGAAGTTGTCCAACCGCAACAGGGTGCTTATGTATCTGCTGTGTCTGGGACAGGCTCACTCTTAAAAGAGTGCTCCTAGTGGCTGGCCACTTACACATAAAGGAAATCTGGCTCTGACTTGTTGAGGGCTGTGCCCCAAAGCATGGGTTCCTTGTGACTTGACTGAAAAAGTGCTTCCCCAGGAGGCAAATGAATCAGCCTCTCCAGCACCAAAGTTGGATCTACAGGGGACAAAAAAGTAGAAGCAGCAGAATAGACGAGAAAGAAACAGGCAAAACAAAAACACCCAAGAGGGGCCCAGCTCCAAGGTGCAATTCCACATCTAACCACAGGATGTCGCCACAGCCAGAGAGTCCTGGAGGTGGCCGCTCTGGCCTGAGATGCCTCCGAAGCACCTAGCCAGCGTCAGCCACAACTGGTTTACAGGCCCTGGGATCCTGGGATCGGGGATTGAGATATTTGCTCAAGAAGCAATTGCAAGAAAACACTGGATTTGGAAAGAAGCCTCTCTTTAGACTAGGTTGAGTCAGTAATCTTGGCAACTTGCTCCCTCTTGGTCCTAAGGCAACCTGTCAGAGTCCTGTGTGTCTAAGTGCGTGTCATTGACATGACCTGTTTCCCTCGCTCTCTGTTCTTCTCCACAGAGCAGTAGCAGTTCCCTCTCTTTGGAGTGTGTGTCTATGCATGCGTGTGCATCCATGCGTGTGTGTGCGTGTGTGCACGCATCCTGTTCCTGGAACCCTCTGAAGGCACGACCTTACTCCACCTGCTATGTCAAACTTTTCACATGGATCCCCAGAGCCCAGGCAGCCTGTGAGGAATGTTGGTTAGTTGAGTGGAGACAGTAGACCAGATGTGCTCTCTGGATCAGCAGAAACAAACCATCTTGTAGTCAGGGAGAGGAAGCCCAAAATGGGGTCACAAGACCCTGGATCAGTGACAAATGCCTTCATCCAAATACAACAGGCATGCTGAATACACAACATGCAGCACTGGACCTGGTTGTGTGTGTGTGTGGCAGGGGGGAGTGTAGACTGTGGATTAGAATAAAGTAATGTATCCTGATTGTAACAGGTAGTCAGGAGTTTTAAAAACTTAGTTTAAAAGGCTGCAAACATCTTAATTAGCTGCACTGTGCACTCTTGGGAAAGAAGTCTTGGTCCACAAATCATAGGAACTGTATCTTCCACACTACCCGTAGCGTTTCCTCCCTCTGGTCCCCAGTTCTGAATACCAGAGCCATGAGGAACTTAGAGACCAACTACACAGAGGAAATAACTGACCCAAAGACCAGATTCAGGAGTCTACCCAGGAGCCCAGGCAGCCACAGGAAAGGCTGCCAGACACACTGCATCTGTGTGCTGTAAGTATGCCTCTGACAATGTATGCACCTCGCTTTACCCAGGATGGGAACCCAACCCCTGTCCCCACCATCTGTAAATTCCCCAGATTTCCACCATGATGTAGAGTCTGTATACCGAACAGTTTAATGCCTCCTGGAATTAGGACACAGTGATCCAGGACCGGAGACTTTATTTCCTGGCTCTACAGGTAGATTCAAGCTCTGCCCAGCTTTCATGGAATTCTGTGATTTCCAAGAAAATATAAGAGTCTCTCCCGTCTTCCAAGAAGATAAGGGAACAGTTCCCCAGGAATACCAGCACAGAAAATTCAGTGAAACACACCAAGCAAGACTCTTTGACTCCCAGGAAAAACAAACCATACCTGCTTCTAGACCTTCTCTAACATTCTGGCAAATGGAGGGAAACTGGAGTGAACCTCTCTGATGCTGCATAAAAATCTAGTCCCCCTACACACATTAAACAAACAAACAAAAACACAGTTTGGCAGGTTTCCCACAACCTGGGTGTCACCAGAGCAAACTGGAACCAAACTCATCTCAAAGAGGAAGCTCTTACTCTACCTGCTTCTCCCTGGAGAGGGAATAGCACAGGTGGGGGTACAAAGGATACACAGGCAACCCAATTACTTCTCCTGGGGTGCCACTTCCTGGCATGGTGGCACTATGGAGATGGGGCTGTCACCTTGCTACAATCACCCAGAAGGTTTCCTAAGTGACCAAGGAAGCCTGTGCTTTCAGGCAGTCCACTCCTGGGAAGAGCAGTGTCAACTAGATATTCCCATGACAACAAAGCTAACACTCCACCCCACAGACTTTAGCATGAAAGTAAAAAACAATGACAGGATTAGAGACAGAGAGCTGGGCATGACTCATGGCCACGTTTGAACACCCTTCATCAGTGCACCTAGAGATGCTATACCCACCTATCCCAGTGAGAGGTGGGTAGCCTAGTTACAAGGAACCCACCCTGTCCAGGCTTGAGCCAGGCATCCTTGGCATAGAACCAAGAATCTGCTATCCAGAAGGGAGCTGTGTTGATACAGGTGAGAGGATTGAAGTTCAAGGAATACACCCAGTGATTTGCCTAAGCAATAAAGCCATCTGTAGAACTTATAAGGTCGATAAAAACAATTCTAGTGTAGAATTGTTTTTCTACAAACAAGAATCACTCTTGTTTAAGTTATGAAGAATTTCAGAGCATCTGGTCATATTTGGGGCTTTTCCAAAGAGTTGAATGGCTGCCCAAGGGCATGATGTCCAGTGTGAGAACTAGTAGTGTCAGAATCTAGAGTCATCACGGATACAAATCTTGGGATGTGCCTATTAGGAAGTTTCTAGATTAAATTAATTGAAGTAGAAAGGCCCACCCTAACCGTGGTGACATCATACTGTAGGCTGGGGTCTTGAAGTGAGTGGAAAGCTTAAAGCTAGCTGGAAGGACTGTCTCTCTGTCACAAGCCCCGGCTGCTGTAACTTCTCTGCCTTGATGGACTGTGCCCACCAAGGGTGAGCCAGAGAAAATCCCTTTTCCTTTAAGTCACTTTTGTCAGGTGCTTTGTCCTAGAAATGAGTAAAAGAACTAATACATTGCATGACAGGGGCTCTACTTGTAGCCTCTTCAATTGGGCTCTTCTGCTGACCCCAAGTGTCCATCCCATGGAGATGCCTGCTAGGTCCTCCCATGGTCTCCTGTCTGAGATCAGAATACCCAGTACCTGGAGTAGCAGGAGAGGCCAGTGCTGAGAATGGTGTTCAGCATGGCCAGGGCTATGTAGCGCTCGTGGAATGTACTACAGACCAGTGCATCAGGGAATGTGTATGCAGGGTACGGGATGGCTGAGCCTGTGGAAGAAACAGTCCCACATGAAAATACAGCAGGAGGCAAAGCTGACCTGAGCCTCTAGGGGTCCTGTGGGGGATGGGTGTTTGAGATGGGCCACGTAAAGGTGTTCACTGTTAATTACAGTAATGACTACCCTGCAAGAGGGATTCAGACTCAAAATAAATTTGTTCATAACTCCCCTACATTCTGCTATACAGAACAAGCCTTAGGGAAGTTAAGAAATTCATCTAAGACTGAATTTGGGACAGGTAGCACAAAGCAGACTCTGGATCTTTGAATGTCATGTTAAATATGTACTGGAGGGGCCTAAGAAGTCAAGTTTGGTTTCCGGCATCCATGTCAGTCAGCTCACAACCACCTGTAACTCCAGTTCCAGAGGACTGGCCTCCACAGGCACCTACACATGTGGCACACAAAAAATAAATCTTTTTTAAAAAGGTGTGTGCGTGTGTGTGTGTGTGTGTGTGTGTGTGTGTGTGTGTGTGTGTGGCACTCAGCACACAGCTGGCCTAGCAGGACTCCTCCAAATGCTCTCACTTTTATTAGAACCCAGGAAGCAGGTCGGTTGGTAGAGAGCATGCCTGGCATGCACACAGCCCTGAGTCCTGTTCCCAGCATTGCATAAAGTCACTTAGTTGCACATGCCTATTTTCCCAGCACTCCGAAGATGGAGACTTGATAGTAAGAAGTCAATATCACTCTTAGCTACATAGCCAGTTCAAGAGAGGAAAGTAGAGGGAGAGGAGGGGAGGGAGAAGGAAGGGAGGAAAGACAAGAGAGAGATCCTTCAGGAAGCCACTGGGTACATGAGGGCAGGGTGAAGCTGGAAGGCTGTGGGCTCTGCAATGTGCCACGCCCTGATGATGTGATAGACAGTGTCTTGTCTCCAGCTCCTAGCACGACCTGGAGACTAAGAGCCTCAGGGGCCTGGCCCCTCCCCCAGGGTGTACCTATCACTTGAGAAATATTGCAGATGAGCAGAAAGGAAAACCCCCTATAGATCAAGAAGGTAGGCTTGTTGGGCACAGTAAAGCAAACCTTCAATCTGAGCACTTGGGAGGCAGAGGCAGGTGGATCACTGTGAGTTCAAGGCCAGCCTGGTCAACATAGCGATTTCCAAGCCAGCCACAGGTATGTAGTGAGAGGGTCCTGTGAACTACCTTTAGGCTCTGGAATATGGGTGCAGGTTTCTCAAAAGCCAAACAAACAAAAAACAAACAAACCAAAACAAGAAAGGATGAGACAATGAACTCCATGATTCTCCTGATTTTACTCTTCATTAGAAAAAGGAGTGAGGGGTGTGTGTGTGTGTGTGTGTGTGTGTGTGTGTGTGTGTGTGTTAAAAGAGGATCTGCAGCTTCATGAACTACCGTTAGAGTCTTCCCAGCAGGCTGTGGTGTGTTCCCAAGGCCCGAGTGCTGCTTTTTCATGAGTGTGATGGAAAAAGCAAGCAAGTCCCACACAAATGGACAGATTGTAATTATCTCAGACTTCAGTAAGAACCCAACTCGAAATGACTTCTGAAACCCAGGGCCTCTTGAAGCAATAATCAGAGTGCACAGCTACTGGTTGCAGGGAGGAATCAGGGCCCTTCCCCAACTATATAGGAAAAAAACTCATTACATTTCTGCTTCCAAGACCCAGAAGAAAGGCCTCATTTACACCTCTGCACAGTGTTTACATTGTGCCTGGTGACCTAGTGTCAGGTTATTCCTTGCTTCACTTCCTGGTACATGTGAGTGACCCCCAAGTGAACCCTGACTCTTCATTCAGAGACTTCCAGGACAAAGACTTGGCTGTAGCTAAGATGAACTGACTCCTAGATCCTCTGAAGAGGAGCCCCTCACATGCATCCTTATTTAGGCAAAAAGGTGGAAATGGCCAGAGGATGCAAGACCCAAACCTCAGTGGTTCGCACTCTATTTTAAAAGCTTGTTTATAACACATTAAGCATTTGTTGAGGTAGTTCATAAATCAGGAAGGAGAAAGAGCAAGCCGTGAGTTAAATGAGAAGGGCTAATGATGTAGGAGATGTCCAGACCTCTGTTTTTCAATCTGCTAACTCTCATTTTGGGTAGGCATTAAAATCACATTGTCTTATTCTGCTCCAGTTGATTTTAAAAGTCATTGCGAGATCATTCAGGGGTAAGGGGAGAACTTAACATCAGAACTCTTAACTGCGATGATTAAACTTTCATTTAATATTTAAATACCCACCCAAAGACTGAGCACAGACTCCTGCCTCCACCAAGGACAATCCCTAGCAGTGTGGTTTCAAATGGAAATGGAACCCTGCAGTGCTGAATGCTAGGCAGGCTTTTGAGCTCACCAGAAGTCTAAGTGAGGCCACAGGCTTTGTGCTGGCATCAGACCTGACTCTGTTACTTTTTTTGTAGCTGAAACCCGTTTAGGATAGAAACAGAGTCTGGCCCAGGGCGATGGAGGTTTATGGGTGTGAGTTCAGTTGCTCTCATCAACTCAAGAGTACCCCCGTGTTCAGAAGCTGTCTTTTATGGCCTAGACTAACAAGTGTACCCCAACATGAGGCTTGGTGAGCTTTGTCCAATTCTTGCCAGGAAGAAAAAGGGACCCATTGATGCTGGGAGGCTGTGCTCTCTCCTTTAGAGAGAGAGAGGGTCTCAGGGTTTCAGCACTCGCTCTTCTCACCCTCTCCTACTTGGACACTTATTTTGCCATCTGTAAAATGAGTTTATTAAAGTCAGGGCTGTTGAGACCCAGATACCTCATGTGGTCTATACACTGGCCACAGCAGCCCTTCTATAAGCGGCAAACTGTAGAGACTCTGTCTCTACCCTCCCTGTGTCAGTCATGGTCAGGCACACAGCACTCACCAGTGTGGTGTCTGTGGCGGGCAGGCAGAGATGGGGGTTCTGATGGAGACTGAGAGCAGCAGAACTCACCATGCTGAGCATGAGGAAGTGGGATGCTCTTGGTCAGGGGTCTAGGGAGTCCCTTGAGGGAGTGGAGACCCTGGGCATCCAGGGCAAGGGTCTTGGCTAGTTTTGATCCCATGGTTGTCAGTGTGTCTGGGGTTTGGTTTGAGGTGAGTGTATGCATGAGCCTGAGAGGCCTAAGGGTCTTCATTGTCATGGTCCAAACTGATTGACCCCAAGTTGACATGTTGAAGCTTTAGCCACCAGTGTCACTTCATTTGGTGGCAGGTCTTTAAGGAGTAGGTAAGATTAAATGGGGTCCTTGTGGTGGATCTCTAATCCACTATGGCTGGAGTCCATAAAAATAGTTCTTAGCCACCCTTCTCCCTCTATGCACAGCAGGAAGAGAGGCAGCTCCAGGTGACAGCCCACCCTTCACACACCTCGATCTTGCACCAGGCACTTCCATCTCCTGAAGCCTCCACAATATTTTGCTATGGTGGCTTAGCCATCCTTCCCTTCAGCTCTCACCAGTGTGAGAAGACACTCTGATCATAGTTTCTCTTCTGTTCTGTCAACATCACCATCCTAGGAAACCACAGAGCCAGGGCACGGCATGGCGGACTCAAATAACTATCAGATCCCTTTGCCATACACTTCATTTTCCCCAAGGAAGGCCAGCTCAAGAGCAGCAGAGCTGGAGTAGGTCACCTCGCCTCATTCTAAGGTCCTGGAGGACCACTACTCACAGTCTTTGTTAGCTAATGAGCTAGAAAATGAATTATTGGCTCAACTACCATCAGCATAGAGGAGGGGCTGGCCCCTCATCAGGTCTTGGTGCTGACAAACCTTTAAATAAATCAACTGCAGGGAGTGGAGGGATAATAACCTGTCAGAAGACAGACACCAACCCCATCCCTAAAAACACAAAGAGACATGTTCAGGAGATACCCTCTCCTCCCTGAGCCCTTTGGAAGTGGCCTCCTACCTCCCTCTGGGTCTGACTGTAAACTGCCTGGTGTGTAAACCATAAGCTATAGGTGACCAAACACAAGGCTTGGGGTTAGAGGATGGGCAGAACTGGATATAGAGCTAAAAGCATCTATTGGGCTTAGCCAACAGTGCTCTGATACTATAGCTTGATGAGTAGACAAAGTTACTCCTGGCCTTAGGAAGGAGTGACCTAGGTAGTCCCCCAAGTGCCACCACAGATGCAGCTGTTTATGTCCTGGCTGGTTTTATGCCAACTTGATACAAGCTGGAGATCTCAGAGGAGGGAGCCTCAATTGAAAAATTGCCTCCATGAGATGGGCTAGAGGCTAGCCTGTAGAGCATTTTCTTAATTAGTGATTGTAGGAGGAGGGCTCAGCCATTGTGGGCGGGGCTACTTCTGGGCTGTTGGCCCTGAGTTCTATAAGAAAGCATGCTGAGCAAGCCATGTGAGCAAGCCAGTAAGCAGTATCCCTCCGTAGCCTCTGCATCAGCTCCTGTCTCCAGATTCCTGCCCTGTGTGAGTTCCTTCCATCATTGAAGGAAGTCAAGTCAAGAGACTTCCTTCAGTGATGGACTACAATGTGTTAGTGTAAGCCAAAAACCCTTTCCTCCCCAAGTTGCTTGGTCATGATGTTTCATCACAGCAACAGGAAGCCTAACTAAGACAACTGGGTCATGTCTCACTTGAGGCCTGCCAGTCAGAACTGGCAGCTGGTAACACAGAATGCCAAGGGATGCCCAAACTGAGAGCATTGTGAGTGGAGGGATGGGCCATGACTGACTTCATGGACCATGTAAGCACAAGTCAGAGGACACAAACATAGGACTACTGACTTTGTGGTACCAGAACTGAGGTGAAATCCACCAAATCTCAGGATGGGGACTGAGACAGACACAATCAACAATTGCTACCACGCAGGAAGGAAAACAGAAAGTCAGGGCATGCAGAGGACTCTGTCACTTCCTCTTCACTGTGTGCGGGCTACACTGGAGCCCTAGGGTCTAGTGAGGCTGGGATTGTTTCCATTCTCCCTCTAATCCGAACCATTGAAGTGTTGATTCAGAGAACAGCAGCCCATGAAAAAAATGTCACTATTCTGCCTACAGTGAGCAGCTCCCAGGATGGTGAGAAGTCACTCCATCTTGCCATGCTCAGCAGGCTCCCCATTTCCTCCTGCAATTACGCATCAAACTGTTTTAGCTTCACAGGCCCTGGCTCTATAAATGGCCTGAGGCAGAGAGCCGCCAGGCAGCCAAGCAGCTTCACAGCTGGGGACTCAGGTGGGCTATGAAGAGCCAAGTCAAGCCCCTGGCCCTGCAGGCACACCCGAGGCGGCAGAGCTTTAAGATGTGCCCCAGAAATCATTCTCTACTTAGTGCTTAATGCAATTAGCAGAGGGTTTAGGGAGAGTGACGGCAGAGACAAATCAAGGTCAAGGCAGAGCCACAAGCTCTTGCCCCCGGTGCAGCCTGAAGACAAGCAGTGGGCATTGCTTCCTGGAATCCCTAGAGAGGCAAGGTCTTGATTTCGGAAACCCACTGTCCATGCTCAGGGTCTGTTTCCAAGCCCTCTCCAGGTGAACAGCATGGCTTCAGGCATGTTCAGGAAGTCTGAACTTCTGGGCTTTTCTCAAGGATCCTCTTTCCTCTGATCCAGACAGGCTCAGAGGACACTACAGAGGCATGAACTTTTGAAAATTCCACCCATCTGTATGTCCACTCATGTTTGTACCCAGGTAATCATCACTCACTGACCTAAGAGCTTCTAAGCTCTGTTTAGTTTAACTGCCTCAGCACCCAGAGAAAGGAGACATCCCCATTTTAAAGATGGGAACATGGAGGTAGAAAGGCTAAAGAGCTCCAGATGGGGAGGGTAAGAAGGTTTTCACTTTATCCATATTGCCTACTTCTTTCAAATTTTATTTATTTATTTTTAAGTGCGTGTGTGTGTGTGTGTGTGTGTGTGTGTGTGAAGTGTGTGTGAGAGGGTGTGTGCATGTGCATCTGTGGAGGCCAGAATCCCCTAAAACTGAAGTTATAGGCAGTTGTGAGCCACCTGATTTGGAGGATCAAATTCATGTCTTCAACCCTTCTTTTTTCTTGTAACCCAGAACATATATTCATTGTGCAGAGGAAAATTTGTGAAAGAAAATCCTTTCTTTTTTTCTTTTCTTTTTCTTTCTTCTTCTTCTTTTTTTTAAATGTAAGAAACATCCTTCTGATCAAAGGCCCCATATTTTTCAAAGAGAAAAGATATTCACATAAATCTTTAAAAGAAAGAAGGAAAACATCATTGGATGGATTTTATTTGGTTTCTTACTCCAACAAGCCAATGCCCACATATGGTGTACATATGAATAAATATGTATTGGGGAAATAAGTAAAATTTGAATACAGAATGAGTATTTGACAAGATTAAGGAATTATTGTTAATTTTAGTATGTGTGAGTATAACAATATTGTGACTTTGGAGCTTTTAAGAAATCTTTGTCTTTTTTTCCTTCCCTTAAAAAAGGTTGGGAGCTGGAGATGTGGCTCAGTTGGTAGAACGCTTAGAATGTGTGAGGTCATTGACTTGGTCCTCAGCACAACATAAATGGAGCAAACACTCCCAGCACCCAGTAGGTAGAAGTCAGAGGATCAGAGTTCAATGTCAACCTCATCTTTGGCTACATGATGGGAGCTCAAGGATAGCCTGGGCTGCATGAGTCCTTTCAGGGGAAAACCTTGTTAGGGACTGGGGACATGGCTCAGTGTGCCCAATACTATGCCATACAAACATGAAGACACAAGTTTAGATCCCTGATCACCCATATAAAAAACTGGGCTAAGAAGCATAGGGTAAACACAGAGTTGAGGAGGGAGAGACTGGGGAATCCTTGGAGCTTACTGGTCTGGCCTGACATTCTAGCCAATCAGTGAGTCCCAGGTTCAGCAAAAGACCTTGTTCAAAATTAAGATGAAAAAGTGCTTGATGAAGACACCCAGGGTCAATCTCTGGGCTCCACATGTATACACACGCTTTCCCACATGTACTCACACATATGTACGCATGTGGATATTATATATACATTCGGAAAAAAAACAAAAACAAAAAAAGCTCTTAGGCGACCAGTTCAAGGTTTCTTAAGAGCCTCTTTTGCAACAGCCCTGACAGCCTCACACTGGCAAATGTCCACACATCTACAGTGTGGCCTGTCTACCAGTCTGTGTGACTAGCTTCGTGGGTTGGCATTGTCTCTCTGTGAGAACATGAGCCACACATCTTAAGTAGCTAAGGTATACCAGGATTTCTACAGTGTATATTCCAGTCCTTTAAACTCACAGCGATCCTGAGAGGGAGGAATTACTGTGCTAGCATTGCATGTGCAGGAACTGAGGCAGAGAAAGTAATTTGCCTGTGGCCTTACAGTTAGTAAGGGATAGAACTGGAGGCCAGGTATTTTGGCTCTACTCCCTAATGTTCTTCCTAATTGACTAAACCACAGTGGTCTTATTAGTGTGTAAGGCTCATCCCTGAGTATGACTTCCTTCAGTGCATGGAAGAGAGGAACCCTGTATATGGTCACAGCAGAGATACAAGAAACTGCAGAGAAGCCAGCAAGGAAGATTGATTTGAAATGAACTTATCATCGAAAAGGGCATGGCCCAGTAAACATTTACTTGCTTTGAAGGATTTACCTGGTTATGAATTGTAGCTAAACTTGATCTTGAAATTAAAAATTTCCTTTCTATAATAATAAAAGAGACCATTCATCAGTCACTTCTGTCTCTTAGCCTGTAAGAAGTTATGGAAGGTATACAATGTATGATGTCTGGGATAGAGTAAGGATGCATTGACAGCCTCTGTTACTGTGGAAGAACTGGGCTTAGTGTTAAGAGCAAGGCATAATATTATCCTCAAAATTCACCAGCAGGACAACCTTTGGTCACAGACATACCTTATTTGGGCCTCACTTCTCCCTTCTATGACAGGGAGATAAGAATATTTTAAACTATTATAAAAAGTGCCAGGCAGAGTGTCACATGCACACCCCCAGCACTCAAGTGGCAGAGGCAGGAGGAGCTCTGTAAGTCTGAAGCCAGCATGGTCTGCAGAGTAAGTTCCAGAACAGCCAGAGCAACACAATGAGTCTCTGACTCCAAAACTGTACTGTAAACAAAACTTAAATGAGATGACAGAGGGTCCCTGGGAGCGTGCCCATGGCACAGCAAATGTCCAGGAAATGGCAGAGTCTATTCCAATGCTTAGGATACATTTCCCCTGGACTCTGATGCCACCCAAATGACTGCGTGTCTCTCATTTTTTAAGATCTAATTGTGTGTGTGTGCTATGTGTATTTAGGTAGCCGGTAAGACCAGGAAAGGATATTGGATCCCTGGAGCTGAAGTTACAGGTAATTGGGAGGTACCCATTATGGGTGCTGGAAACTGAATTCTGGTTCTCTGCAAGAGCAGAAAGTGTCTCTAACCACATACTCATCTATCTGGCCTCATGCTTTGGTATTCTAACCTTGACTTCCTTTGTGTTCCAAATTTACACCTGTGTCAGTTGCCTGCCCCCCTCCCATCCCATGAGCTGCCTGATTTCTTTTAAGTCTTTCTACAAAACAATGTAGGATGTTGACATAGGGACCATCAAGGAAAACAGTTGGAAGGAAAAGGTCTTACCATAGAAAAAAGGAATTGGACTTCAAATGGACAACTACCTTTGACTTTTGGTCAGTTCTGCATTTTTCATTGAGTGACTTTTTTTTTTTTTCCTCAGAGTGTCAGCTATCCTGCACTCATAGTGAGAGGGGAGCTTGGATGTGCTAGGATGTCATGTCATGAGAGTCTGGTTAATGAAATGTGCTCGGGATGAGGTGAAGTCTTGGACTCTGAAAGGCCATGAGTAGGGATTTTGGATGCTGGAGTTGAAGTTATGGAGGCGCGATTGTAAAGACACAAAGGCAGTGACTTGGAGGGATTTGTGACTACACTTTCTTGGGGTGAATGATTGCATCCATGTGAGAGTGCATGGGAATAGGAGGATGTGGGCAGGCGTACTTACATAGGTGGGTATGTATGAGCATCAGACTCTGTGAATGGATGATGTTCAAAGATGTGAGTGTAAAGCCATGAAACTTAGAGCAAGCGAATGATGAGGAACTGAGCATGCAAGTGGCTGGAAGGGATGTGTGTGGGCTTATCTGAGAATGTACGTCGAGAGGTGTAGAGCACATGTGAAGAACTGTGCGTTTATGAAACGGAGGGGAGGGGAGGTGGAGGAGTCTGTGAGGTCGGGCCACAGATGAGCTGCTCCCCCCAGGGACCCTCTGACAGACTTGTGGGCATCTCTGTGATATAGGATGACCTACACATTGTTTCTACCACAGTGGATGCTTCTCAGCTGGGATGACAGGAGTCTCTTCTGAGGAAAGGCTGGATGACCAGAAGTGACCCTGTTTTGTGGGATCTTCTCCTCTCTGTCCAGGAGACTCCAAAATAGTGGCTGTAAGAAAAAAAAAAATTTAATTGGCCAGTATCTCAGAATAACATGGGACCATGAACTCGTGAACTCCTGGGGAAGGGCCCCAAGGCAGAAACATTCCAAATATTTCTGAAAACTGCAGCTGTGTGTATGCTGATAAGAGAGAGAGCACTCCTGCCTGGAACATCCTGGCTCCTCAGTTTTCCCAACTGTGTGCCGATAAGAAATACAATCAAGAGTGTTCCTGCCTAGGAAGCTTCTATTCCCCAGCCCCCGCCCCCCCCAGCCCATGGCTTTTGTCTTTATAAACCTGTGTATTTTGATGTTCCAGGCTCTCTCTCTCTCTCCTTCCCTCCTGCGGAGGTGAGTCCCAGCGAGCTGGTTCCTAGTAAAGCCTCTTGCTTTGATTGCACTAATTGCCGACTTCTGTGGTCATTTGGGATGAGCACCGGTCCCTGGGACTTGAGTGGGGGTCTGAGCTTCTTCTGGGGCCTTACATCAGTTAATATTTTTCTAATACTGTGGTTACTAAACAGCTTGTTATTATTAAATAATCAAATTTTTAATATTGAAATTATTTAATGGTTACCAAGTATTATTATTGTTCTATTTATTATTTATTGTTCTTATTTATTGTTCTATTGCTAAGAAGAGACCCCATAGTCAGGACAATTCTTATAAAAGAAGCTATTTAATTAGAGGTTTGCTTACAGTTTCAGAGGCTGATTCCCTTATCATCATACAGAGAGCATGGTGGCACTCATGGATTTGGAGCAGAACCTACCTGGAAGCTATAGACCCTGGACTTGGCATGACCTTTTGAAACCTCAAAGGCCACCCTCAGTGATATACTTCCTCCAACAAGGTCACACCTTTTAATCCTTCAAAGAATGCCACTCACTCCCTGACGATCAATCATTCAAATCTATGACTCTAAGGAAGCCATTCTCATTCAAACCACCAAACCAACTGAAGAAGTTTTCATATAAAAACAATATACTTTTGGTTAAACAGTAATAGCACTTATTATTATCTTAATATTGAAGAAAAGCAAATACAACTTAAAAAGGAAGATGTAAGTATTATCTGTCTATGGGAGTTGAATGTGTCCCTAAAATAATTAGCTATACTAACACTTTTAAGCAAACAACGATGTCAGAATTTATAGTTAAAGGCCGAAGAGGTTTTACCAGATGAATAATCTGAGGCACTCAAGGATAGGTAAGTAGAAGGGGTTGGAAGGAGGGAAGGCAAGGGAGAAAATTAAGAAATTTTATTTCAATAAAAAGCATTAAAGAAAATTTAGGAGAATTGATATTATAAAACATTTCTGTACCTAAGGCCCAGGGTATTTTGCAGAAGATAAGAAAGAAAGATTGTAAGATCCAGAAGGAGATTGCTATGAGATTGTATTTCCAATTATTGTTTGAATGAGAATGACCCCAACATAAGCTCCAATATGTGTATCTTACTCCTCAGTTGGTGAACTATTTGAAATTATTAAGAAGTGTGCTATTGTTTAAGAAGGTGTATTCCTGGAATTGGGCTTTCAGGTTTCCAAAGACCATCCCAAGCTCAATGTTTGAACCTTCATTTGTTCCCTGTAGATCTGGGTATAATATTATCAGCTATTGATAATATTCTCAACCTTGACCATGTTGTCTCTTCACAGCAATAGACAGAAGTTGGTACCAGTGACAGGCCTGCCCAGGCTGTTGGTTGGAGGAATATGGAAGACTTTAGGAATTTGGACAAGAAAAAAAAAGTCGAACATCTTAAATGGAGATTAATGGGTCTTCCTAGTAGAAGCATGGAAGACAGTAGTACTGAGAGTGATGTGGACTGTTAGGACCAAGCTCAAGACATTTCAAAAGGATTATTTTCAGCTGGCCTAAAGACTAGTCTTATATTTTGGTGAAGAATGTGTCTGCTTTTTGCCCTCATCTTAAAATTTTGCAGAAAGAAAATTCAAGAGTTTTGAATTAAGATCACTGGTAAAGGATATTTCAAGACAACCTAGTATTGACTGTGTCATATGTTTACTAGTGATCCTCTTGTGCAGCACTACAGTTTGAGGGGGAAAAAAAGACACGGTGAAATGTAATTTTGAAGCCAAGTACTGTGTTCAGGGAGATTAAAGGAATTAAAGAATCTTCCTCCATAGTTAAGGAAACTTTGAGGTCAGGCATTTGGCCCAGCAATTCCTTCATGAAGATCCAGAGTAGCCATTGCATGAAGGTTTGAAGATGATGCTTAGTTTTGTAGTGGAGACCCTAAGAGGTTGGAGATGTTAAAGCTATGGATATCTTATTTAAAAAACAAAACTAGCCCCCTCGCTTGGTCCTTTAGGCTGGGGCAGACACCTAGCTGGTCTCCTCCCGTGAAGACATCATATCCTGAGCCATCCTAGAGGAATCACTGCACTCAGAGCAGCAGAATTTCAGGATCCGAGAGGAGGATTGAGTCCCAGAAGTTCTTCTACCCAGGAGCTTAGGATCACAGAGACATCTGAACTCTGAGGAGTTCTGACACAAGAAAGATAGCCGGAAAGACAGGCTCCAATCAGAGACAGTGAGTGCAGGTAGCACTAGAGATAACCAGATGGCAAAAGGCAAGTGAAAGAACATAGGCAACAGAAACCAAAGTTACATGGCATCATCAGAACCCAGTTCTCCCACCATAACAAGCCCTGGACATAGCATCACTCCACAAAAGCAGGATTCAGAATTAAAATTACTTCTCGTGATGATGATAGAGGACTTTAAGAAGGACATAAATAACTCCCTTAAAGAACTACAGCAGAACACAGGGAAACAGGTAGAAGCCCCTAAAGAGAAAACACAAAAATCCCTTAAAGAATTTCAAGAAAACACAACCAAACAGGTGAACAAATTAAACCAAATCATCTAGGATCTAAAAATGGAAGCAGAAAAAATAAAGAAATCTCAAAAGGAGACTATCCTGGAGATAGCAAACATAGGAAAGAGATCAGGAGTGATAGATGCAAGCATCACCAACAGAATACAAGAAATAGGAGAGAGAATCTCATGTGCAGAAGATACCATGGAAAACATTGACACAACTGTCAAGGAAAATGTAAAATGCAAAAAGCTCCTAACCCAAAATATCCAAGAAATCCAGGACACAGTGAGAAGACCAAACCTAAGGATAATAGGTATAGATGAGATGAAGATTCCCACCTTAAAGGGCCAAGTCTGTTTTGATAAGTAAAATATGCACCTCAGTCCCTTGTTCTGGGGTCCAAAACCAAGCATATAGCATAATAAAAAAAATGCATTCAATGTGACTTCAAAAATCCCCATACTCTTTAATAATCTCAACACTGTTTAAAAGACCAAATCCAAAGTGTTTTCTGAGACTCTAGGTAATCTCCTCCCTGTAATCTGTATAAAATCAAAATACAGGTCATATATTTTCAACATATTATACCACAGAATCTACATATGTATGTACGTACGTATGCATGCATGTATGTATTGGTGTAGACCCATGTAGGCCTTGTGCTTGCTGCTTCAGTCTCTGCAAATTCATATGAGCTTTCCTTAGTTGATTTAGAGGGTCTTGTTCTTCTGGTATACTCCATTATGTCTGGCTCTTTTCTCTAAGTGGAGAGATTCCAGTGATTTGATATGTGTTCTAAGGTCTCACTCTTGGTGTAATATTTTGGCTATAAATCTCTGTACCTTTTCCGTTTGCTGCTGGAGCAAGTTTTTCTAATGGTAGCTGAGGAGGGCACTTATCTATGACTATTTCTGAACACCATAAGGAATATTTTATTATTACTTTTTTTTTTAAAAGATGAGGCGTGTTTGGTTTTTTACTAGTTCTCTGGTTCCTCAAGGAGTATCTGGTATGGGTTTCATTTCATGGAGTGGGCCTTAAGTCAAATCAGATGTTGGTTGGTTCTCCTCGAAGCGTTATGACACCATTGTCCTTTCATATTTTGCAGACTGGCTAGATTGTAAATGAAAGTTGTGAAGGTAATTGAGGAAGACCCCTGATATAAGGAAGCCCCAGGCCTCCACACACATGTACACTCAACTTGCATGCACATATGTGTGGGCAAGCACATACACGCACATACACACAGACACACACTTGTGTGTTTGCACCCACATGTGAATATACATACACACACATACAGTAAAAAAGGGAAATCTATTGGTTCATTTGGTAACTGGACATATAACAAAGGCTTCAGAGGCAATAACAGCCAAGAAGTCAATTCTTACACAAGGTTTGTCCTATGTCATCATGTTTTATACTCCCAAAGCCCCTCCAGTGCACATCCATTTAACAGATACAAAATCTGACTTGATGCCATAAGCCCAGAGGCCCCCTGTTCACCACCTGAGCCCTGACACCTGCTGGTCCAAGAGGACACAGCACAACAGAGTTGTGGTATTTGGGTGAGGGGCTCAATGGGGGACTACTAATTCTAGGAAGTGCCCACTGTCATTCTCCCCTGAAGGCCAAGAGGACTCTCAGAACCTTGGGGGATCCTGCTGGCTAAAGCAGCTGTCCCTCCCTCCATTTTCCCTGGGCAACTTCTATCCCACAGGCATCAGTGACTCACAGAAGGACAGGGAGAAAGGACCTGTTATTGTGCAGCTGTGGCAGCTGATACCCACAGAGGAAAAGGTCACAGAGCCAGGGTGTGAGCCTTGACCAAGGCTGAGGTCAGAAGTAAAGGAAGAACATTTGGGTAAAGCCAGGGGCTGACAGAGCATCCTAAAACACAGCAGATGGCAGATAGATGCCAGGAGGACCCCAGATATTTAAGGACAGGCCAACCTTCCAGTCCCACATAAGGACAGCATCTGCTGATGAGCATAGCAGGCCAGGTCCACCCTGAGAGCTGCCATTTACTATAGAGGGGGCAGAGCACTAGGAGGGCCTTATGTGGAGGTCACTGCTCAGGAGACCAAGGACATCTGAGAGAGACTGTCTTGGTCAAGAGCACTGTACATCCTAGGACAGGACATGGCTTGCTTCCATCATGTGCTAGATGTTAAGGGTACATGGGGTAAGACCTTGTCCCTTTCACTGACAAGCTGGAAGCTGAAGTGACTTGTCTCACTTGGTGGTATCTTTCACCTTTAATCCAGAAGAGGGCAAATCAGAGTTCATTAGGTCGCCTTGGTCTAGAGTGTGTTCTACGGCAGCCAGGGCTACACAGAGAAATCCTGTCTCGAAAAAATAAATAAATAAATAAATAAAAGTAACTTGTCTTTCCACTCCAAGATTCTGTGACCCTCATGGAGACCTCACCTGCTTGGGGACAGAGTTTCTAGACACATAAGGTATGCTGTTCCTAGGGGCACTTTTGAAGATATGATAAGGTGGGATTACAAAGAGAGGCCTAGGCCCTTGTGCCTATTCGTGGCAATAAGGGGGACACTAACATGAGGCCTGCAGCAGAGGAGAGGGCTGGCCTGAGGATGAGGGCTCCCAGAGGACTTTGACACTGCCCTGAGCTGCTTGGGCTTGAGACTGGGGTTAGACTCACCTCTTAGGGGCCCCAGCTCCCTGGAAAGTGGTAGGAAGAGGCAAGTTACTTATTTGTTTATTTGTTATCATATATATATATATGTATAATCTCAAATAGTCCAGACTGGCCTCAAATGTCCTGGGTAGCCAAGGATGTCCATGAACTTCTGATCTTTCCACTTCTACCTCCCAAGTGCTGGGAGTACAGGTACAGCACACCCCATTTATACAGTGCCAGAGATAGAACCCAAGTTAAGTGAGGCAGGCACTCTATCAAGTGAGTCACAGGCCCAGCCCTGCAAGTCATCTTAATTCAGACACTCTCAGCAAGAGAATCCAACCACAAGAGCAGCTTGGTAACCAACATCTCACTGTCAGGTACTCAAAAGGGTCTACACAATGACACAGAAGTCCCCAGAGGAAAGAGTCTTTCATTCAGATGACATGTTGTATGGTCAAAAGGACTCTGAGGTCAATCTCTCTTACCTTCATGTGGGTTCCTGGGATAGAACTCTGTTGTCAGGCCTGCACTGATAAACTTACCATGGAGCTATCTCTCTCACCCCTTAACTTGCAGTTTTAAAAACTGCCCCTAAGTGTACATTCCTGGGGATGGAAATTATATACATACATATACATACATACATACATACATACATACATACATACATGGTAGGTTTCATGACAGGGTTTGTCTGTGTAGTCCTGGCTGTTCTGGACTCACTCTGTAGATCAGGCTGGCCTTGAACTCACAGAGGTCTGCTTGCCCCTGCCTCCTGAGTGCTGGGATTAAAGGTGTGTGCCATCACTCCTGGAGACAAAGCCTTATTTTAAAGCCAGAATTCTAAAAAAGAGATAGAGGAGGATGAGAGAAAGAGAGCAAGCCTGGCAGATACAGTGCCTAGCAGACCACTCCACCATTCCAGCAGTATGCATTGAGGTTCTAAAGTTCCTTGCTGGAGGCTTAGAAAGGAGGCTAAACACCCACTGTTTTTCCCAGTTTGGGTTATCCTCCTAGAAGGGCCACGGTTCAGGATTGGGGCTGCAGAGCCTCAAAGAAGAATGTGCTGCCAAGTTAGATGCCTAGTTCTGATAACCAGGCCCAAGCAGGGTATAGTTCAGCTGAAAGAATGGATTTGTCCCGGGCAAGAGCTGGAAGCCGGTATGAGTCACAGGCTTAAGCCTGTGTGTGTGTGTGTGTGTGTGTGTGTGTGTGTGTGTGTTGTGGAGTATTTTATACTTTCATTTGTTTAAGGCTAATGATCAAGCCCAGGGCCTCATTCCAGGCAAGTGCTATACCTCTGAACTACACCACTAGCCCCAAAACGATGTTTTTTTAAAACGGAGGGCAAAGTTAAGCAGAATAAGTCAAAATACCCCAAGAACAATGATGCTATTTCCAGAGTTGGATTCTGGGAGCTCCCAACCTCTCCCTGCATAGGGCATTTTCCCTGCCTGTACTTCCAACCAACCACACACCTCTGTAGCCAGAAGGCCTGAGCAAGACTCTCCTCAGGGCCAGGCAGTGGTGGCACACGCCTTTAATCCCAGCGTGTGGGAGGCAGAGGCAGGCAGATTTCTGAGTTCGAGGCCAGCCTGGTCTACAGAGTGAGTTCCAGGATAGCCAGAACTACACAGAGAAACCCTGTCTCGAAAAACAAACAAACAAACAAACAAACAAAACAAGACTCTCCCCAGGAACTTTGGGAAGATGGAAACTAACACTCACAGTCTGTGGCTACAGGACCCACTCCTGGGTTTCATATGCAGCCAGGTGAGAGACTTAGCTTCTCTGAAGCAACTCAGGATCTAAAGAAGGATGGTTGTGAACATGCTACAGTAACTCAAGAGTCATCTTGGCTACCTCTGCTCATGACCTTGCTCCGAAAGGGAAGAGCCTCCTAAGCTGCCAAATTGCCCAATTAGGCAAGCACTCAACAAATTGAGCTACATACCCCATACTCAGTCCATCACTGATCTCTTCCCACCCCAAGACAGTCATCACCAATACTCATGATGATGCAAGCAGACACCATCAGAAGTTTCAATCTATTTGCAGGGAGACCGTTAACATGATCACATTTGAGCTATGTGAACTCACCATTCATTCACCCTTGCCTTCTAGGGCCATGTGGTCCTATTTGCCCTAGAGCTGTGTGCCTAGGACAAGGGCTCACTTCCTTTTTTAAATTACTTTTTAAATTTGGGGAGGGAGGACGGAGAGGGAGAAAGAGGGAGGAAAGGAGACAGAAAACACCCACATTTGCATGGAGGGAGGGTCAGAGGATAACTGTTTTTCTTTTTCCCTCCTTTGTTGTCATTTCTTGAGTCAGGGTCTCACTGTGTAGCCCTGGCTAACTCTCCTCCCTCCCTCAATAAGGTAACACATGATGATTACACAGAATGTGTTGGTAGAATGTCAAGAGCCTGGCAGGGCGCTCAAAAAGTGGTTCCGAAGACAGGAGATGGTGGAAAAGCCTGACGTCCTGGCTGTTTGAGGCAAAGCCCATGTGCAGGAAACCTGCTGCACTTTTCCTTCCTCTTCTTGTGGATTGCTGGGATGAGGCTAAGTTGGGGAGGGAGTGTGACTTTCTAGGGGGCTGGAGCTCCAGCCTGTCCCTAGCATATTCCTGGGCACAAACTGAGGCAAGGGCTTCAGGAAATTGCTAGAGGTTCTGGTTCTCTCTCCAACTCTAATTTTCCTTTCTACATTCTTACACGAAGAAATCTGAATTCCCCGGCTAGAAATCCTTAGCCCAGGCCATCCTTGGTCCAGGTCATCTGTTAGAGCCTCCTGCAGAACTCACAGCCACCTAAGAGGTCAGGGGCGGGGAGGTATGCTAGGATGTTCTGTTTTCAACGATGTCTGGGGTGAGGCCTAGGTATGGCCAGAAGACCTTTAGTGGGTTCTGCTGCCAGGAAGTGTGCCATTGGTAGGCATTAGGAGACAAGAGCCTATAAGCCAGGAGGATCTGCATGGGTCAGGGTTGCATCTCAGCTCCACCCTTTATAAGTCATATGGTCCAGGAAAGGCTGTCAAATAACCACAGGGTGTGCAGGCAAAACATGAGTCTCCCATGTACAGTGAAGTAATGTTCTGGTATGACAGTCCCAAATATTGTTAGAAACATGCTTATGCAAATTATTTTCACTGATCATCTCAGATTTGAATTCCAGTGGGGAGCCAGTTGTCATGGAACACACCTCTAATCCTGTCACTCAGGAAGTAGAGGAAAAAGGATGAGGAGTTCAAGGCTAGCCTGAGCTACAGGAGACACTGTCTTAAAATAGGGTGGGTGGTTCCTAGAGAGATGGCTCAGTGGGTAAAGCACTCGCTGTATAAGTATGATAACTTGGATTTATGTTACCATAACCAAAATAAAATCTGAGGAATGAGGCATGTTCCTATAACCCCAGTACTAGGGTACTGGGCTGGCAGAAATTGTGAGCTTTAGGTTCAGTAAGAGACTCTGCCACAATAAATAAATTAAACAATCAATTAAACTGAAGCACGATTGAGGAAACACCTGACTACTGACCTCCTAGTGTGCTTATATATGCAAGCCCAGCCCCACATACCACACATGAATATACACTTAAAATGCAAAGGGTCAGTGTACTTATCTGCCAAATCTATACCCAGGACAAGTTACTTCAAAACTCTCATCTGAAACTCCCTTTGGTCGAAGGAGGAGAAAGGAAGTTCGACAGAGTTGCCTCCTTCCTCTTAGAACTCTGCCTTCAGGAGAGAATTTTGTGTTTTGAACCAGGGCATCTTGTAGCTGAGGCTGGCTTTGAACTCACATTCTCTTGCTTCAACTTCCCAAGAGCTGTTTTTACCAGTGTGAACACCAAGCCCAAAAAGGGAATTAGGTTTAGATGTCCTTCCTGAGTTTACTCCAGTCTGTCTAGTAGGGAAAGAAGTCATGGCTTCCAGCAATGTCAAAGGTCAAACAGCAGAGGTCAACAGGCAGGCACTATGCCATACACTCTCACTTTAGTCCAGTACTGGACCATGTGGCTGTCATCATTATATATACACATAGTCACAAACACACACACACATACACACACAAACACACACACATATGCTGGATAGGACTCCCCCCCCCCACACGTGCTGGAAAAGAATCTATGCATATACACATATAAACGCATGGTAGATTAGACCTACACACACACAAACACACACACATACACACACACACACACACACACACACACACACACACACGGTGGATAGGACTTGAAGAGGAAGACCCAACCTCTTCAAAAGTCATCCTCTTATCTCACATACATACATATGAATACCCACATACACACAAATATGAAGTAACTAATACAAAATGTTGAGTGGGCATGGTGGCACACACTTTTAATCCCAGCATTCCAGAAGCAAAAGCCAGTGGATCTCTATGAGTTCAAGACCACCCTGGTCTATAGAGTGAATTACAGGACAGCCAGGGCTACACCTAAAGACTCTGTTTTTGATTTTGTTTTTTTAATGTCTCTCATGATGTATGACCAGGAGCAAGCCTGTCCTCCCCATTCATGGACGTTTAAATAGGATCTTCCTTGAGCCTGGGAGTTCAAGACCATTCTAGGCAACGCATGGAGACATTATCTTAAACAAACAAATAAACAAAAATTAAAACAAAACCACATATAACTTTTCGTAATCCTCTGAAACATGGTCAGCAAATTCAGCCCCTTGGTTCAATTCATGATTGGCTCTCTGGTTGTATCTTATTTATTCATTTTGAGTTTCTGCTTAGTCTTTGTTTGGTATTTTTTGGTTTTTTTATTGTTGTCGTTGTTTGGGTTGTTTGGCTTCTTTTTGAATACATGGTTTCTCTGTGTAGCCCTAGAACTCTCTCTGTAGACCAGGCTGGCCTTGAACTCACAGAGATCCAATTGCTCTGCTTCCTGAGTGCTGGGATTGAAAGTACATGCCACTGCTGCAGGGCTATTTTTTTTGGTTTGGTTTTATTCTCTCATATATTATATTTCAACTGCATTTCCCGCCCCCTCCCCCTTCTCCAAGCTTCTCTCTGCCCATTTTTAGAGCTTTCTTTCTTTCCTTGTTTTGCTGGATAGGTCCTACACACACAAGTATGTTTTATATGCATGAGTGTTTTGCCTGCATGTATGTATATGTAACATATGTGCTTCCAGCCTACAGAGTCCAGAAAAGAGCATCAGATCCCCTGAAACTGGAGTTACAGACTATTGTGAACTACCATGTGGTTGCTGGGAACTGAACTCAGGTCCTCTGCAAAAGCAACAAGTCTTAACCCCTGAGCCATCTCTCTGGCCTTGTTTTGTTTTGGAGACTGTGTCTTAATATGTGGCCATCTGAGACTCTCTATCACAGGCTGGCCTCCAATTTTCAAGTGATCCTCCTGCCTCAGGCTTCCATTACTATAGGCATGTAGTCCCCTGCCAAGCTACTTTCTTTAAGAATCAAAGCCAAGGCCTTGCATACACCAGACAGGCACTCTAACACTGGGCTACATCCCCAGGCTATTTTTCACTTTTATTTAAGAGATAGTCTTGCTGAGTTCCTCCAGGCTGGTCTGGAACTTGCAATTCTCCTGCCTTAAGTTTGTTGTAGCTGGGATTACAAAAATGAACCACCAGGCCCAAGTTTTTTGCTGTTTTAACAAAGATGATAGGTGACAACTGGAGAGATTGCTCTTCAGTTAAGAGCACACAGTGGGGAGACAGGGGAGCACACACTGCTCTTACAAGGGACCTGAGTTAGGTTTTTAGCACTCACATCAAGCCGTTCACAGATCTGACATTCCCCTTCTAGCCTTCAAGGGCACCCTCACTCACATACACACACACCCACAATTAACTATAAAATACATCTTTAAAAAAATCTTAAGAGGCTATTATTTTAGAATGGCTTCTGTACTAGGCGCCAACAGACTAGGCCAGACCAAAATGGAGTAACTTAAGCCTTGTGCCACAAAAATCACAGGGAAACTCTCACAAAGCAGACTTTTCCCAAAATAGACCACTCGTTCCACAAGACAGGAGATGCCAGTCCACTTGAGTCAGCACAGTAAGGAAGCCCCAGGTTTAACCATTACCAAAAATAGTACAAACTAATCAGCATTTTGATTGTTTTGTTTCTTTGCTCCCATCTTACAAAACTTACTGTTTTTCCAGTCTGAACTCTCAGACCAACTTGCAAATTAGAGCCAATTTGATCTATGACCAAGTTTGTTGCAGTTTTGCCCTTGATATAACCAGAGAATGTCAGCCAACACTCTTCTCTGCCTTCCCATTGCCCTGGGGACACAGGTCAGAAAGCTCAGCCTGTGCTCTTGGCTCTGTACCCTAGCAAGCCTCTGAGCCTCTCAGTTTCTCCACCAGACTTCCTGTTTTGCTACCTCTCCCTGAGCACCTCAAGGCTTAGAGTCTTAGCTTCCTAATCAGGACTGCTCTCTTTCACCTTCCGGATACCTGTCTGCCCCACCCCCTTTCTCACACCCCTTGCCACTGGGCCTTTCCAGCAGGGAGAGGCTTATCCCCTCCTGCTGACTTACTTACACTCCCTGCAAGTTTAGCAGAAGAGACTAGTGACCAGCCTCAAAAGCCAAGATCACCTCATGATTAAATTGCCATTGTCTTCATTAAGAAAAACGTTAGCATTTGGAGTGGTGGAGGTGGGGTGGGGGTGGAGTTTGGAGGAGGCAGTGCTGCTTGTAATCCCAACACTTAGGAGGCAGTGGCGGAATCAGGAGCTCAAGGTCATCCTTAGTTTATCGGGAGATCAGCTTGACTACATATGACCCTGTCTCAAAAACAAAACAAAACAAAAAACAAACAAAAACCACCACAACAAAACCTGTTAAAGCCCTGTAGCATTTCAGAAGTGTCCTTGTAGAGTGTTCACTTAGTACACATGAAGCCCTGCAATGTTTAATCCCTAACACTGTAGAAAAGGAGGAAAGGAAAAGTATTTTGGGGATCAGGTAATGGAGCTCAATTTGTAATGTACTTGGCTAGCAAGCACAAGGCCGCGGACCAAACCCCAGCGCTGAATAAGCCAGGTATGTTGACACACACCTGCACTCAAAGAACTTGGTATCTGGAGAAAAAGAGTATCAAAAGTTCAAGATCATCTCCAGCTAGTACAGAGTCTGAGGACAAGCTGGGCTAAATGAAAAAACACACACACAGAGACACACAGAGACACAGAGACACAGAGACACAGAGACACACAGACACACACACACACACAGAGAGAGAGAGAGAGAGAGAGAGAGAGAGAGAGAGAGAGAGAGAGAGAGAGAGAGCCAAGCTTCATGGGCATATTTGTGTTAAACATTTATTTACCTTTATTTTATGTGTACATATATTTTGCCTGTGTGTTTATCTGTGCACCACGAATGTGTCTACATAGGCTTGTCTTTTTTATTGTTGTTTGTTTGTTTGTTTGTTTTGTTTCTGTTTTTTTTTTGTTTTGTTTTGGTTTTGGTTTTTCGAGACAGAGTTTCTCTGTGTAGCCCTGGCTGTCCTGGAACTCACTCTGTAGACCAGGCTAGCCTCGAACTCTCGAACTCAGAAATCCGCCTGCCTCTGCCTCCCAAGTGCTGGGATTAAAGGCGTGCGCCACCACTGCCCGGCATACATTGGCTTGTCTTTAATTGCAGCATTTGTGAGGTATAGGCCATCAAATCTCTGAGTTCAAAACCAGCCTGCTTTACATAACTTCATTGGGAGATCAAGCTTGGCCAGCTGGTGAGTGCTGTCACATGCCTTTAATTGTAGCACTCCAGAAGCAGAGCCAGCTTGGTCTACAGAGCAAGTTCCAGGCCAGGTAGTTGCTTTCCTTGCCCCTCTCTCCCACCCAAGTTCTTGACATTAATCCAGGCAGTGGGTGAGTGAATACTTTTGCTGGAGACGAAACCGGGCCTCACACCTGCCAAGCAAATGCTAGGCCTCTGAGCTATCCCATCCAAACTCCCACCCTCAGATGAAAGTGAGAACCCTAGCTAGGTCCCTGGGAGTCTTTCTGCCAAGTCTAGAAGGCCTCCGTGGGGCCAGGTGGACTTTCTGCTCGAGGTGTGGTTCACAGAGTACTTTCTCATAACAGCTGAGGAACAAACAAATAAACTGACGGCTCCTGTCCTGTCCTCTGATCCAGCTACCCTTGCAAGCAAACCAAGCCCTAAGCCTCGCCCTGTACCATGTCCTCTCTGTGATAAATGGCCAAGAGAATGAGGGGCCTCAGGGGACATGCACAGTGACACATGAATCTTTTCCTAAGGCCAAATATTACAGGTGTCCTGGAACCCAGAGGAAGAACTGTCAGCAGAGGCATGAAGCTCCCCCTTGTGGTCATAAAATTCCTGAGTTTAGCCCAGTGTGGTGACATGTGCCTTTAGTCTGAGCACTTGGGTGGCACAGTCAGACCTCTAAGTTTGATGACCAACCTGGTCTACATAGTAGTTCTAGGAAAGCCAGGACTACATAGTGAGATGCTGTCTCAAAAGCAAACAAATGAAAAACAAACAGAAAGAAAGAATGAAAGAAAGAGAGACAGAGAGAGAAGGAGGGAGGGAGGGAGGGAGGGAGGGAGGAAGGGAGGAAGGAAAGAAGGAAGGAAGGAAGGAAGGAAGGAAGGAAGGAAGGAAGGAAGGAA
>NW_021604616.1:8672905-8673962 GCF_004785775.1 Grammomys surdaster | reverse complement strand
GAAGGAAGGAAGGAAGGAAGGAAGGAAGGAAGGAAGGAAGGAAGGAAGGAAGGGAAGGAAGGAAATGCCTGAGTTTATCTGCCCTTTCCTAAGCACTGGCCAGAACCACAGGCGGCAAGTGGAAAGGGCCAGTCTAGCCTGTGTGAGCCCTAGATTCTATCTTCAGTAGAAAAGAAGCAATGCACAGGATGTGTAAGGCATGCAGGCTAGAGGTGCTGACTAAAGCCAGGCAGGGTGGCTCTTGCTGGTAATCTCAGCACTGGGGAGGCAGAAACAAGGAGACTCAGCTTGAGGTCAACCTGGGCTACAGAGAAAGAATCTTAAAATTACAAACAAATGGAAAGCCAAGATACAGCACATGCAAAGGTGTTGACTCCAGTACACACATTATGATATTACTCTTAAAACAGAGCCAGAATAACTCAGGCTTGCTTGCCAAGTGGTCTGTGAGGGGTTCTTGCTTTCGTGCCATTCTTCTTCCACTGGGCACCTTTTCCCAGCGCATAGACTCCACATACTAACTTTCTCAAGCCCCGCACAAAACTATGTCTTCTGAGACCTGGAAAGCAAAATCTTCTGGGTAAGAATGAGAGTTGCCAAGTGCCGTGCATATGAGCATGTTTGCGCGCGCACACACACACACACGCAGACACACACACAGAGGTTTGCCTTTTCTTTCTTTTTTTTTTTTTTTTTTTGGTATTTCGAGACAGGGTTTCTCTGTGTAGCCCTGGCTGTCCTGGAACTAACTCTGTAGCCCAGGCTGGCCTCGAACTCAGAAATCCACCTGCCTCTGTCTCGCAAGTGCTGGGATTAAAGGCGTGCACCACCACCGCCCAGCGAGGTTTGCCTTAAGTGCAGACCCTGCCATACCTTTCCTGCTGCCCTGTCTGAATCTTGGCTATCATGGGGATTGGCAGTTCATGTGAGGGACAACCTTGGACTTTGCCTCTTTCCTTCTCAGACTTCTGTGGGTTGTTTTTTTTCTTGTTTTTTTTCTTGTTTTACTTTCTCTCTCTCTCTCTCTCTCTCTCTCTCTCTCTCTCTCTCTCTCTCT
>NW_021604616.1:8664973-8672895 GCF_004785775.1 Grammomys surdaster | reverse complement strand
TCTCTCTCTCTCTCTCTCTCTCTCTCTCTCTCTCTCTCTCTCTCTCTGTGTGTGTGTGTGTGTGTGAACGAAGAAGTGGGTTCTTTCCTTCCACCAACTGTGATTCAGTGATCAAATTTAAAAGGACCTTGAATTTCTGATCTTCCTGTCTACACCTCTCCAGTGATGGGATTATTTGCTTCCTACACTATTCTCAGCTTTTAGTTGTGCTGTATTTTTAGTTTGTGGCTTTCCTAGCCTAGAGGACAATCTTGGATTTTACTTTGAGTTCAGAAGATCAGAATCAAGTTGAAGGCAATAACTTAGCAAAGTGGTGTGATGTAGTCCTATAATCCCAACACTTGGGAGGCTGAGGTATAAGGATCATGAGTTTAAGGCCGGCCTGTCTTAAAAAAGTAAAACATGTTAGAAGGTATAGATGAAAGAAATCATTTATCCACCAACTCTACTACCTACATTGGCAAAGATCTGTAGGGCTTCTGTCGCGGTCCCTCCCCTCTTCACAAGCCAGCCGGTGCCTCACCCAGGCACTTCAAAGAGCTGTAACACTTTTCAAAGAGTTTCCCCTCTCCACCGTGGAGACTTGGTCAGTGGCAGAGGCAGCAGCCGACTCTCCCTGTTTGCACTCCATCCCTCTAGGACCGCTCGCGGGCAGGGGCAGTGGGCCGTTCGCACCCCGTCCTCAGCCAAGCCGGAGGTCCACGTGGGACCCCATCTGGAGCCAGTTCGGGTCCTGCAGACAGGTACAGGGTTGCACACCCTCTAAACAGCTGACCTAGCCTAGCCCCTTCTCCATCTAAAAAATGGGAGACTGTGGATCAAGAAAAGGAGAAATTTGTCCAGAGTCATTACAGAGCAATGGGAACTCTCTGGGTTGTATGGGAACTTGTATTGCGGATTTCACGGATGCCTGGGGAGTTAGACCCTGTCTCTGTTAGTGTCCTTCTAAGTCTGAAATTCAGAGGCTCCCATATAGGCTCAACTGGATATCCATCTCAGTGAGAGTAATGTGATCCTCTACTGCCACCTGCTGGCCATATTTGAACTTGCAGGTGCAGTCATTTGCCTCACAAATCAAGCTAGAGAAGAGCAGGCTGTGAGAGTTCAATGATAGTGGGCACCTGGGGAGTATCCTCCTATCCCTCCCCACTGCTGAGTATCCCAGGCCCCTCTATCCCCCAGGACCAGGACTTCATCATGACCTTCAACACATCCCTGCATCGCTCGTGGTGGATGGAGAACAATCCAGGCTGCCTGGTGACTCCTGTTCTGAACTCCCGCCTGGCCTTGGAAGACCACCATGTCATCTCAGTCACTGGCTGCCTGCTTGATTATCCTTACATTGAAGCCCTCAGTAGTGCCCTGCAGATCTTCCTTGCTGTGAGTCCTATTCATCATCTAACCCCATATTCCAGGAAGTGCAGATTCCAGGTCACCCACTCTTCATCCCCGTTTAAGAGATGACAGGCCAGATATAGTGGCATAGACCCACAATTCCAGCAGGCAAGAGACAGAGGCAGGGGGATCAGGATTTTAAGTTTGAAATCAGCCTAGGTTACATAGTAAGCTCCATACCCTACACCTGCACAACAAAGAGAAAGAAAAAGAAAGATAAACCTGTGTATTTCAGCCTTCATTTCTGGTTCCTGTGACACCTTCCCTTCCTTCCACCCATCTCTCATCCTCATGAAGGGCACTGGCAGTTTTCATGAATAGGATGAACCATCAGGCCAAGTCCTGCTGGTCTTAGAAATATAATCTAATACACCCCTGGGGCCTTGGACAAGTCATTTGCTCTTTCTAAGGTTCCGAATCTCTTCATTGACTCCCTGCAGAATGAAGAAAACCCCAGCAAAGCTTACAGGTGCAATTCCACGGAAGGCTTTGAGAAAGGGCTCTGCTTGAGTTGCAGAAAGAATTGCTGTAACAACGTGGGCTATGAGATCAACAAGGTCAGAGCCAAGAGAAGCAGCAAAAATAATTGTGACCAGTCTAGGGCTTTCATGTTCCTTACTTGAAACACAGAAATATTACAGACTGAGCATCTCAAACCCCAAAATCTAAGTTCCCAGATGTTCCAAAATCTCAGTCTTTTTGAATACTAAAATGATGGCATAAGTGGGAAGTTTCATGCCAGGACCTGAGGTGATGGATGCACAGTCACTGAAAAGGTTCAAGTTACCTTTGGACTGTGTGTATAAGAGGACTGTGAAATATATATCTCCTATATACCTCATTATATTTGTGCAACTATTCTAAGATTTAAAAAACAAGTCAAAACATTTCCATTCTCAAATATGCAAGTGTGATGGGTACTCACCAAGTTCCTCTATGTGGCTGTGAATGAATATTCCCGAATCATTTCTGGAATACCTGACTAGGTCCCACAGGATTGAAAAAGAGGGTTCCTAACGTCCCACCTACATGTTGAAGGCTCCTGAAAGGTCCCCCCTAGGCACTGACAGAAGCCTGTGCGAAACAGGCGGGAGAACATTCAGCTCCATTACTTTTTCTGAGTCTCTCCAGCTTTCACTCAGATCTTCTTGATGATGAAGCCGGGGCTCCACCAGTTGGACGAGCCAAAGTAGGAGTCGCTCTTCCACCTCAGCTTCAGCAGTAGCAGCTCTTTGACGTCCACCTCCATGTAAATCAAGAAGGAGTAGGTTTTATTTGTGGCGATCTCAGGCCTGAGTGAAAATTCCACAGAGTTGGTTACTTCTGGAAAGCTGCCTTTTTTCCTTCCTAAATGTAAACAGCTCTATTGTTTGGATGATATTTTAAAAATGCAAAACATATTCAAGATGAATGTCAGCACCATTTGGTTGCTTAACATCCTGCACTCCTTTTCCTCCTAATACTATAAACAAGTACAGTTCTTAAGGAAAAAAGGCTATTAGACAGTTTTCAATTCCCGTATTACTTTTTAATTTATACATGCGTTCCCTTGACTATAAAGTATGTATTCAGTCCTCTTTCTTCATCCTATGTTCATCATGTTCACCTACTCTTTTTGGAACTCTAATTTTTAGAAGCTGTATTAATTTTATTGACATGATGAACCATAACTCACATGACCTTTGTTTCCCTCAATGTTAATTAACACTCAGTTTGTGGTATGTATCTCATGATAACGAGTATGCCACACTTAAATTTTTAAAAAAACATTTCATTGAGTATTTCTTCAGGAAACATTGTAAAAGAAACCTATTCCTTATAACCATAGCTATGGAAAATTATTTCCTTGTTCTCTTCCTTGCATGGAAAGTTCTTGCAATCAGTGATACAACCAGAATAGGTGTGTTCTGCTCAGTCACTTCATAGTCCCTGGGCATTTTAAAATATGTGTTCATTTAGGAATTACTGAAAGGTTTTATGACATTTTCTCTAATCAAAACTGAGGAATACTTTGCCACGTGCATTTTACTTCTGCTATTTTCTCTATTTCTCTATCTATCTATCTATCTATCTATCTATCTATCTATCTATCTGTACATGTTAGTAAACTAACTTCCTGTTACAACTGTTTTTTGTTTTCTGTTTTCTTGGTGATACTAGGACCACATCCAAATGATAAGCAAGTGCTCTACACCCCAGCCACATTCCCACTTCATAATGTTGACTCTTTTGGGGGAAACATATCTACTTTATCATTGCTTCTTAAAAAAAAGTCCTGAAATGTTGGAGGAAAACACAAAACATAGAGTAAACAAATATAAAAGAGATTAGAAAGCAGTGTTTTCTCATACAAAATGGTGCAAGATCTCCATTTTTGAATTCTAATTTCTTTTTCTTCTTTTGGTATTTTAAAACATTGTCTTTCTACATAGACCAGGCTGGCCTTGAACTCACAGAGATCTACCTATCTATGCCTTCTAAGTGTTGGGATTTTAAGGCTTTGATCTACCATACCCAACTAAATTCTAATTTCTTTAAACTAGAATTTCTTTTCATGGGGAGGTCAGGAGTAGTGTGCACTTCTATTTCCCAGATCAAGGACTCTGGCAAGGAGCAAGACTGTGACCTAGCCACAGTTTGGAGACAGGCCCAGAGATTCTCACAGGGTGAAGAGAATGATCTCACTCTTGGCTACTGTGCTGTACAGAGAAATCTCAAAGACTTGGTTGTGTTGCCTGTCATTCTCAGTTCCAGAAAAGTGAATCTTTACTTGGTAAAGGATTACTCTAGGGGAGGACATTGGAACAGGGCATGTCAGTCATCATGGAAGCATTATAGTTCCCAAATGATCAAGCAGTTCAGACTCATAGAACATGTCTCCTGAGCACGCAAACAAGAAGTGCACATATTGCACCATTTGAATGGCTGGAAAGCAGTTTCTATTGAAAGTAGTGCAGACCTTACATGCTTTTCAGTGTGGCTATAGTGCACAGGAGAAACCCAACTTGTATCAGAATTGCCAACCTGGAAGAGACTACCAAACACACACAGAAAGCTCTCTGTGACCTCCACTTACCTTGGCCACCTTATATTTCCACATCTGTGCCAAACATATTTGGCATTTGCTACTGTGTTACTGTCTCTATGTGTGACCTTCTTTCTTCCCATTTCCTGGGTACATTGTACCACTCCTATCACTTCTCAGTCTGTTTCTCTACCAACCACACAGTGAGGCATGTGGCACATACAACACAGTGAATTACTGTGAACGACCAGAAAAGCCCTGAGATCTGTCTTACAAAGCCAGGTCTCAAATTGCCTGACTTAGGAAATCCACTAGGAAGCAGGAACTTGAACTTCCATTTCTCTTCCCTGTTCTTCCCCATTTATCCACCGAAACCCTGAGTCTGAACACAGTGACTGTGGCCAAGATCATTCTGATGCTTATCTTCTGCAACCCAAGATTCCTATGCATATTTTTATTATACTGCTATCTAATAAATTCAATTTCTCTTATGCTGAGATCCAGCATCCTTAACACTAATGGCAAAGGGTATGTCAAAACTGGATTTGGATATTTATTTTCTTAAAAACCATTTCAGTATATTTAGTTGTGGTTTCTTGTAATAATCTTTATTAAGTTTAACTATTTGTTTTGTTTTAAGTGATGTTGTGCGTGCACGCATGCGTGTGATCCCTGCTAGCCTCAAACTCACTGTATAGTTGAAGATGACCTTGAACTCCTGATCTCCCTGCCTATACCTCCCAAGAGCTATGTATTAGAGTAATGTACAGCTATACCAATCTTATAGCTCTTTTTTTTTTTTTTTTTGGTTTTTCGAGACAGGGTTTCTCTGTGTAGCCCTGGCTGTCCTGGAACTCACTCTGTAGACCAGGCTAGCCTCGAACTCTCGAACTCAGAAATCCGCCTGCCTCTGCCTCCCAAGTGCTGGGATTAAAGGCGTGCGCCATCACTGCCCGGCTATAGCTCATTTTGTAATGAAAGTAAAAACACATTTTATAATGAAAGCAAAAGCAGAAAAACAAACAAACAAAAACACAAATCCCACGATTATTCAAATGTAAAGGTAAATCATCTTGTCTCTGAAGGCAGTGCTGTAGGTCACTTCAGGAGAGGCTGGCGTTAGGGATTGTCTATGTGTCTTGTGGAAGTCCAGACAGAAGCCTGGGTGACCCTGTGTAAGCCTCTCCCTGTTTTTAGAGTCTGTTCTCTTCTGTAGCACACATCTGGCTCTAGAGTTAGAGAAAATGAGAGTACTCTCACAGCCTTCAAGCTTTCTTTGAATACCATATGCTCCAATATCTGGGGCATCTGGCATATCTATAAACAGACATATTTTATCTGGGGAAGCTATTGAATATGTGCCCTTCCTTCAGACTTCAACCAGGACTCTACCAAAAGGCAATTTATCCAAAATCCGTCTCTGACACTAGATGTATCTTACAATACATCCTTTTTTCTCCATGTATGTCTTTTGGTCTTGCTCTAAGCAACAGCCCAAGCTTTACGTTCAAGTTTGAAATGAGTTCATGGCCAGATGGACATTTTTGCTTCCCTAATGTTCTGGCTAGTTTTATGTCATCTTGACATAAGCTACAGCCATCTTAGAGGAGGAAACACAATTGAGAAAATGCTTCGATAAGATCAGTCTGCAGGCAAGTCTGTGGAGTATTTTCCAAATGATTGATGGGGGAGGGCCCAGCCCACTGAGGGTGGTGCCATCTCTAGGCTGGTGGTCCTGGTTCTACAAGAAAGCAGGCTGAGTAAACAATAAAGTGTAAGCCATTAAGCATTACATCTCCATGGCCTCTGCATCAGCTCCCGTCTCCAGGTTCTTGTCCTGCTTGAGTTCCAGCCCTAACTTCTGATGATGATGATGTGGAAGTGGGAACATCACAGCAATAGTAACCCAACTAAGACACCTGGAATATTTGAATATTGGTGGTTCTTGACTTCACGTAAAGCAAATTTTCAAAGTGGCAAACGTTCTATGAGGCTACAGAGAGTAATTTAGCCTTTGTGGGCTATGCAGTCTTTGTCTCAGTTACTTGAGCCTGCCTTTGTGGCAGTGTTAGATAACATGGAAATGAATGTGTCTGACCATGTTCTAATAAAACTTTATTTACAAAAACAAGTAATAGACTGAATTGGGCCAAAGGGCTAGAGTTTATAATCTCAAAGTGATGGTTTCAAATTAGCTCTATCCCAGTTGTAATGGCTGGTCACAGCTACAGAGAAGGCTGGCTGCACATTTAAGGCTGAGCACTGGAGTCTTGCTGTTGTGGGAATCGAGAGCTAGATGAAGTGGACTAGTGGAAACCCTTCTGTATTAACAGAGGCACAAGTGAGGCTTCAGGACTTAGTAACATCACTTCATTAACTATTCTAATAGACAGACTTGGCCCATAACAGAGATGGCACTAACCAACATTCCCCCATCCCACAGCTTCCGGTTTACGTTTGTGAGATATCTGAGAGTGAGTCTTTGGGTACACCTTGCTGCTTCTCTTGGCTTTAACCTTGTTGATTTCATAGCCTACGTTGTTACAGCTATTCTTTCTGCAACTCAGGCAGAGCCCTTTCTCAAAAGCTTCCTTGGAGTTGCACCTGTAAACCTTGCTGGGGTTTTCTTCATTCAGGAGGAAGTCAATTCACTAGCTGGTCCACATGTGGGCAAAGAGACATGGGAAACTGCAGTTCTCCAGAAATTGCCTTGCACAAGGATAGACTCAGTGTCAGGCTCTGCTTTAGGATGTGTTCTTGGTGGCAGCTGCTCACCTCCTTTCTTATCTGTCAAATGGACCATCAAAAGTTGACAAGAACTTTTGACCCTTGTCATTTCGTATTTATGAATGTTTATGAAAGCTGTAATAGACAACACCTGAGAGAGAAGTTGATTCCTCCAGCTTAACACAAATTCCATGTCTACCACTTCTAGGTGCTCTTATAAGCACAGTTCTAAAAACCACACCATAAAGGGGATACTTGTTAAATTAGTAGTTGAGAGGTCAGAAGACAAACAGGGTCTTCGCCTTCTACCTTGTCTGACATGAGGGCTCTTTTTTGTAACCAGGCTAACTAGTGGCCTGCAAGCTTTTAGGGAATCCCTATCTGTCTGCCACCTCACTGTGTGACTGTTGGGATTACAGACAAACATTGGTCTATCCAGCTTCTATGTGGGTTCTGTGATATAAATTTACGTGCTTACACATGCATGCCAAGTGCTTTACCCACAGAGCCATCTTCTCTCCCCACAAGTGTGTATAATGAAACCTCATACTGTAGAAACAGGAAACAAGATATAAGGTCATTGAGACATAAGCCTCAAAACTCACATTTAAAAAACAAAAAAAAGTAAAAGAAAAAGCCGGGCGGTGGTGGTGCACGCCTTTAATCCCAGCTCTTGGGAGGCAGAGGCAGGCAGATTTCTGAGTTCGAGGCCAGAGTCTACAGAGTGAGTTCCAGGACAGCCAGGGCTATACAGAGAAACCCTGTCTTGAAAAAC
>NW_021604616.1:8621949-8664873 GCF_004785775.1 Grammomys surdaster | reverse complement strand
AAACAAAAAAAAAAAACAAAAAACTCACATTTAAATGACTTGTAGTTTACTCACCTCCATGTCCCTTCCTGCGACCACAGGAATGGCTTCTCCAATGTTGCATCCTGGTTGGAAAGTTCCTCCATTGGGATAAATGTCAACATGTCCTACTGGTTTCTGGATCCCAGTACTTCTGCCAGGTGACCCCTCTGGTAAATGTGTGTAAGACATCTACGAAATCCAGGTCATCAGGAGAAAGGCAACTGGGGTCTTCTGCATACTCAAAGTTAGGCCGAGCTGGATCCAAGCCTTGGAAAAGAATGGAGTCCCATGTATTTTAAAAGTCTGCAGTAAGTTCAATCCTCACATAAGCATCTGCTCTTCTGAGTGGAACTGGATGTCTTTTAAATCCCTATCAGCTGATTGTCTTCACAGTTGGATTTTTCAATGATTAAGAGCCAAAAAAATAGGCATAGCTCTTCTAAAATGGAATGTCAGTCACTCACTCTCTTGCTCTCTCATTCTCTCTCACCCTCCAAGACTAGCCTCAAACTCTTTATTCTCCTGCCTAAAACTCAACAGTGCTGTGATACAGATGTACGCCAATGAAGCCCACATATTTGAGTTTCCCCCACCCTCCACCTTTCTCCAGATGCTCCTGGTACTAGATGGCTTTAAACACACACCATAGCTGCCAATGGCTTTGAACTTGCTGCCTTCACATTCCAAGTATTAGTGCACCATGCACCATCATCCCTAATGTGCATCTCTTCAACTGGCCAGTCTACAGAGATTTTTTCACACCTAATGGCCTGACGTCCTCTTGTAGGTTATTTCTGAATCTGAGAAGACCTTTAATCACTGATCAATTCCTTTCTCCCTCTCTCTGCACCAAACCATTTATAGCCACTTCCTAGATGACTGTCTTATTCTACAGCTCTCTACAATCAGTCCTTGCCAGTCTCCCGGGTGCTATGTGAGAGGGAGACATCTGTGGAACAGAGGAAGGTGAGAACTCTTTCTCAGAGGAACGCTTGGGTCTCTGTGCTTAGGGCTCTTGCCTACTCCTGTGCCACAGCCAGGAGGTGGAAAGCAGGAGCTCAGACAAGAGATGATGACTAGTGGGCACAAGCCCCCAACACCATGCACATGGGTAGCTAGCGGAAGCAGCTCAGATTCTCTTTCAGAATGATGGTCCCAAGGCTTCTTGTGATAAATGAGCAAAACAGAACAACAAAATGCCCCTTACCAGTGATTCTATTGACCTTCTTGTTAGTCAGGCTTCCTGCCACCCCAGCAGCGTGGGCTCCAAGGCTGTACCCTAAGAGGTGGACATTGTCCAGGGGGTAGTTAAACTCCTCCTGGGGGACAATAAATGAAAAACGTCTTGGTGCATGGTCAAACATCAACACTACAAGTACTAAAAATGAAAGTAAATTTCAGTTTTAAAAAATTGGTACCACTGTAAATGAATTTTAGTGATTTCTTGTTAGAGTTAAAAGAGACAAATATATATATATATATATATATATATGCATAAATAAATATATATAATTTATAGTATATATAAATATATTATATATTATATATATATATATATATATATATACTATTACTTAAATAGTATATATACTATTTATTACTATTTATTACTTAAATAGTATATATGTATATATACTATTTAGGTGTGTATATATAAACTTTTGCACATTATCTGCTTGTCCAAATATCCTGTATCCTGTTATTCCTTGAAGTTAGACAAGCCATGACTAAAGAAGACAAAAGGAAATGGGAAGAGGTCATAGGCACATATGGCTAAGCTTTCTGCATCAACAGATATGGTGGTTTGAACAAGAATGACCTCCATAGGCCCATATATTTAAATGCTTGGTCCTCAGTAGGTGGAACTGTTTGGGAAGTATTAGGAGGTACAGCCTTGTTGGAGGAGGTGTGTCACTGGGGGGGTAGTTTTGAGGTTTCAAAAGCCCACACCATTCCCAGAGTCTCTAACTGCCTGGTGGCTGTACCTGCAGATGTGAGCACTATGCCTGCCTGCCTGCTGTCACGCTCTCTGCCATGATGGTCAAGTACTCTAACCCTCTGAAATCCTGGACTCCAAATTAAATGCTTTGTTTTCTAAGTTGGCTTGCTCATGATGTTTTATCACATCAATAGAAAACTAACTAAGACCTCATGTAAGAAGCCTGGGGTCCAGGGAAGTAATCTGGTTCTTCCAAGTTCATTTGTGTGACTAAGAAAAAAGCCAAGAAAAGAACTTTTGTTTTTTGATGATTAATCCAATAAACAGCATAGCTTTTTGCATCCGATACCCTGGCTGAAATAACTTTGTCTTCTCTCCTTTTCTGGTTGGAACCATGGAGGCTGTTCCAGAGAAGAAAAAGAAGGTTGCCGGTGTGCCAGAAACCCTTAAGAAAAAGCGAAGGAATTTCACAGAGTTGAAGGTGAAGCGCCTGAGGAAGACGTTTGCCCTAAAGACACTCTGAAAGGCAAGGAGGAAACTCATCTATGTAAAGGCAAAGCACTATCACAAGGAGTACAGGCAGATGTACTGGACTGAGATTCAGATGGCCAGGATGGCAAGGAAAGCTGGGAACTTCTATGTGCCTGCAGAACCAAAATTGGCGTTTGTCATCAGAATCCGAGGTATCAATGGAGTAAGCCCAAAGGTCTGCAAGGTATTGCAGCTTCTTTGCCTTCGACAGATCTTCAATGGCACCTTTGTTAAGCTCAACAAGGTTTCCGTTAACATGCTGAGGATTGTGGAACTGTACATTGCATGGGGGTACCCCAACCTGAAGTCAGTAAATGACCTCATCTACAAGCGAGGCTATGGCAAAATCAATAAGAAGCGGATTGCCTTGACCATCTATCTAGCATGCAGACCTTGAACAGGGCCTCTGGCTGCATCAGAGGTCAGGAGCTTGCAGAGGTGCCCATCAGGCCAAGCCTCTAAGCCAGCCTCTCCCAGTCCTTGCTTCTCTGTTCTGCTCCCCCAAGTTCTGAATCTCTTCATTCAGATGGATTCACAAGCCCTTCAATACTCACAGAACCCTGCTTGAAAAAACAAATGAACAAACAAACAAAAAACAAACAAACAAGCAAAAAACCACACTTACTGTCCGTTCCAAATTCCCAGTTTCCTTGGCAACACAGACATAAAAGGGAACAGTTCCTGGCATGCACTGGGGGCAGGTGGACACAGGATTTTGGCCATCCCATGGCTGCCAGGCTGTCTTCTGCTGACTGACTAGGAAGAGAAAAGTGGCCTAGAAGATTTGCAAAGCAGGCTCTTGAGTGCACACATCTGCACCAGACCCAGCAGAAGACAGGCAGACAAAAGCATTAGGTGTGGCAAAGTGTGGGTAGAGAAAGGGTCAGGTGGGTCCACTTCACACAGATGGCATATCCACCTGCATGTGGCCACATTGTCCCTGAGTCCATCGCCTTAGCCTGTAAGCAAAGGCTTTCCTCCGAGGCCCATCCAAGGCTCTGTGCAGAAATCCACAGAGCAAGATACACACTTGAGAGCCTCTCAGAAGCACCTGTAGTAGGTGGCCATTCTATGCACACCCAGATTCATGTCCAAAGTCGACCTTTGTCCTGTGGCTCATCTGATCTTGGCCTGGTGGGCTCTGCTCTGCTGCAGGGCTTCCCTTGCTGCACTTGCTCTGTCTCTGCCCCTACTCACCTCCTGCAGAAGGCAGCAGGCTATCCTCCCTGACCAGCCTTTCTTCTAAAACAAGCCCCAGCCACTCCTGTCTTTCTTTTCCTAGGACCTTCCCAGAGCACTTACTTCAGATCACAAAGTGGACTGTAGCTAGGGGCCCTCTGCTCACCCCATAGCGGACACAGCTGTGGAGGCCACAGATACCAGCCCTGCATTATGAGGCCTGTCAACAGCATTGTCGCTCCTCACCGTCACCAGTGAGCCGCAAACACCAGCCCTCTCTGCACAGCTAACGAACATATGACCGCACAACTTCCACCATGAACAGGCCCATCATCACCCGGCACCACCGCTGTCAGCAGACACCAGCCATGTATCGCCAACATGAATAAAACGGTACAACCAGCACTAGAACCATCGTCCTGCCCCCACCAATGAGGCTGCAGGTACCATTTCTGCATTATAAGCACCATCATGACCACCACTCCAGCCAATAGCACTATTGCTAGCACAGCATCACTGTCGCTGATACTGTAGAGAACAGCTCTGCCTCGCCACCTCCAACACAGCGTAAGGACTGACAACTGCATCACCACAACCACAGCCATCTCCATCAGTACCAGAACCACACCACTTCATCCACGATTCCTGTATGTTCTTCCACACACCAACTCTGTGATGACTGACCCCATCCTACAGCTCACAACTGGCCTGATCACCTTCGGTGACTTGTCCAAAGTCACAAGAATGCAGGTGGAGTAACCAATTCCTGAGTCCAGGCAGGGTGATCTCTGAGTTGACCATCCAGGACCTCCTGAGACTCCTTGGAATTCCCTGGAAACCACAAGATATCCCTCTCTGCAGCAATGAATATCTAGTGTATGTACTCACACAGATGGCTGGTGCTCCCCTCTTCCAGAAGTGATCCCTAGATATATGCAGGGTGAGTCTCTGTTTTGCCTTTCGAGTCTCCTATGCATCTTACTGCACCACTTCACCATTTTGTGCCCCTAGGAAGTGAACTTAGGGAGTAGGGTGTTGCTTGCCAGCTGCAGCTGCAGAGATCATGTACTAACTCCCAAGTTCAGGGCCTGATGGGTGTTAGGTATACCTTGACTTAACCTGAACCCCCAAATGCTTTCATACTTTTGTGCCTGGAACTGAGAGGCCATTACTTTCTGGAGAGAGTAAGGGCTCTCTATACAGTTGACAGGACTGGGAGTAACGGCTCTGTGCAGTTAACAGGACCTGGGTGAAGAGTCTACACAAATCCATACTCACTTGCCTCTTTAACAAGAGGTGAATCCGCCGGGCACTCGTATCATTATGATCTTCACACGCCTCCACGTGGTCTCAACGGCGTCCAAATCGCCTCCAAAGAAGAAAATGGTCCCTGGGTTCTGCGTCTGACAGAACAGCCTGCCATCCACCGTGGGCCAAGGTCACTCTGGTGCGAGTGAAACCAATCACGCCTGCCCTTGGCTCCTCCTCGGTCTGTGTGACTGGGCAGTTGGAGATACAGGAATTCTATCTACCATCTGAATTGCTGCTTTTCTCCATTAAGTCCAAAAGACCTGAGAGGCCCAGGGGGCCATTCGTTAGGGGCAATGTTACAGAATCTCCCACATTATCTCTGTAGAACAAAGAATATCATTGCTGTTTTTAGAACAATGAAAGAGGCTCTGAAATAAACCTTTAAGAATTCAAAGTGGGAAGAGAAAGGGCTTGCCCCTGCTCACTCCTCCAAGCAAAGGGAACGCACCTCCCTCCCTGCCGAGTCCTCCAGCTGCGCCCAACAGCTCCGCCCTGGTTCGGCTGGGAGGCCACCCGCAGCCTGCAGCCTGTAGCTCGGGCTCTAGTACTCAGCCCCGTTGGCTAGGAGAGGGAGGGGAGGGTCGGGTCGGGGACCGTCCCTGGGCCAAACTCAGAATGGCATCCGATTTTGGGGGACCGCAGTTCCGAAATGCACTTGCAGCCCGCAGGAGGCAAAAGTCGGCTGGGAAGTTTCTGTCCCCCCGGGTCATGTTCCCCGTGCAAGGCGATGGTCCAGTGGCCTCGGAGCAGCAGGTCTCCAGACCTGGTTCATCCAGAGATTACTTCAGCGTGGCAACGAGCAGGCCACCGAACCATCGGATACTAGAAGGGGTTCGTCTCCGCCAGGGTCGCTGCAGGAGTTGCCGCTGAACCATGCAGAGGCACCGCAGCGAGCCGGAGTCAACCGGCAGAGCCGGCTGGGGACCGCATAGAGACCGTGCGGGGACAGCGCGGGTGTCCAGAACCAGTCCCCGGGCTCAGTGCCTCGCGCTCCCGCGGCGCCCTTCTCCCGATCCCTCTCTAAGTCCGGAGGACCCGCCAGATGCTGCTGCTGAGGCCCCGGACCCCTTAGTCGCCTCCGCCTCCCACCGCAGCCCAGCTCCACGACACCCACGGGACCGGGGCAAGCGCCCCGCGTAGCCTACCCAACCTGCGCGGCTGGAACTCGGGATGGGCGGCTGCCGGGCGGTGAAGGCGAGTACTCTACTACGGAGGGCGGCCCCGGAGCGCAGATCAGGCAATGAGATTGCACCCGGGGTCCCGCCCGCTCATCACCGCGGCTCCCGGCTCCGGAAGCGGGCGGCGGGTAGAAAAGACCAGGAGAAACCAGCTAGCCCCACGGGTTCCCAGCCTGCCCGCCGACGGAGAGGCGACAACTTACCCGGAACGCTCCGAGAGCCCTGGCAGCAGCAGCGGCAGCATTGAGCCCGTGGTCATCGTCCCCGCCCCGCCGCCCCGGCGTTTGCCCGGTGCCCGGCTTCCCTAGCCCCGGCGGGCCCTGCTGCTCCCCGCGCTCGCCGCCCTGGGTCCGGGAGCCAGACCAAGTGGGCCGGCGGCGCGCTCCCTCCAGTCGGTGCGTCCGGCGGCCTCGCAGCCGCCCGCGCCTCTGTTCCGGGCGCTGGTAACCGCAGGTGAACCGGCCCGGGCTGACGCGGGCCAGTCGCTCAGCCGCCTGACCTGGTTGCTCGCTGGCCCAGCCGCCTCAGTCCCGCGGGACAACTAGAGGTCCGTTTGGGCAGAAGAAGCCCAGGACACTCAGTTTCTAGGAGGAAAGAAGGTGTGGACTGAAGAAGACTGTAGTCTCTGCCCAACAAGTTAGATGTCTTCTGTAGATTGTGGGACCCCCTCCGTGTGATCTTAGGTCAACTTTTCAGAGCCCAGAGTGGAGAGAGGACACGTCATTCAGCTCTGTGTCATCTAACTCTCTGGAAACATCATCACCTTTTTACTTGATTGATTCCTACCCTGATACTCTTATTCAAAACATCTGCTCAAATCTTCCTTTGAAATTTCCCTTGTAGCACAATAATATAAAAATAGATCAACAAACAGGGTTTTATGATCAAATCAAATAGGGGAATAGGACTGCTCTCGTGCCCTTCTGAGAGTCACACAGCGTCCTAATGTGTGACAAACCTGAAGATCTCTATGACAAAATGGCCTTATAAATATTTAATGCCAAAATTTTCTAGAAAAAATTTAACAATATAAATCTTACTAATATCCTCAGGATGTAATGATTTGTGCATAGCAAGTTGGAAACAACTGTCGTGTATTTACCCTCGACTCAGTAATTAACCAGTATCAAAACTTTATAATATTTTTTCATCTTAAGTGATTACTTTTGGCAAAATACATTCAGCAAAATGTATGTTGTTTCCTACCTCAAATATTTTAATTCCAAAGGACCTGAGTTTAGTACACAAGCTTTTCTATGGCTTGCTCCATGAGGGGTTTCTGCAAGCCAACTCTGTACTTTCTGCAAATTTAAGAGAAGCTTTTTAATTCTTTATTACTGTTTTTTTATTAGAAATGGTTGCACATAAACTTAAATCTGTAAACATTATAGAGATAAATTCCCCTACATTAGCTCTTCTGCTATTAATTTCCTCAGAAGTAATGTCATGAGACAGCAAAATGTGCAGAAACATTGGTAGGCAGACGTATGGTAGTCAGGGAAGACACACACATGTCAACAATATGTATCTGGTCCAGAAAGGACAAATATAAATAATTGGAGTCAAATGACAATGGACTATGAGTAGGTTCTCTTGAGCCAAAATGTCAAGAATATAGGATTTCAGTTTTATGTATCTCTAACTCTATCTTTATCTATATACATATAATATTATGTAGATATTTTTCCAATGATCAATGACACTGTTCAGTAAGTACTATTATTGCCCTTATTTTCAGAGAGAAAATGCCGCACTGGTAGTTTAAAAATGCCGTCTGTGGTCACATACCTGAGAAAGAATACAGAATTTGAGTTCAGATAGTCTAGCTCCACAGACTGCTCTCTCAAATCCCTTCAGCAATACCCTTCTTTATTGCTAAGCCGAAGTTATTTCTTGAAAGCAAATAAATTATTTGAAAAAAGCTTGACTTTGCTGTAAATTCCTTAAGGCCATTCCTGTGACTGTCTTTTTAGGGCATGCCACAGTTTATTATTGTATTCCCTTTGGTCACAGTGACTTTATCTGGGTTAAAGGGTTAAGTGGTATTAAATTCTAAATACTTGGAATTACTATGGTCAAAAGTGATTGTTAAAAATGCTTTGTAAGTCAAGTATTAAAACTGTTTCAAAAATAATATTCTTCTACAAGCTTATACCACACATATTGCCATAAGACTAACTCATGTTGTTTTTTCATAATAAACATTTTAAGTATTATCTGCATGGTGATAATCTTAAATATTTATCTTTAAGTTGAAAACTTAATTCAATGAGGATATATCTTTCAAGAGACAATTTATCCTTTTGTCAAAGAGAGAAATAAAGAAATGGTATTATTTAGTTTACACGTATCACACAAAGAGGGATTATTTCCAGAATAGAATTTAATGAAATGTTACTTTTATTTCATTTTTTTACAGTGCATTTTCCTAGAGAAGCTATAAGTAGTACATAAAATGAGAATTTCTTTCATACAGGCAGATTATTTGAAGCCTCCTTCTTCAAGACCCAGAAAAATCTTGACATTTTGAATTTTGAGAATACTGTCTAGCCCTTTACAACTTTTTCTATTTTTAAAAAATTGTAATTACTTTTTACCTCACAGACCCTATAGTTTTTTTCATAAAGAATCTGAGCATTGAGAAAAATAACCAAACTATCAATCTATTAATTGATTGTATTATTTCAGTTCATATATGCATATGAACTTTTCTTAGTTATGGTGTGGTTTCCTTTTCTTAGTTATGGTGTGGTTGTCAATGAGTGTGTATGTTTGTGTGTATGTAGATATATATATATGTATATATCTGGTTTTTGTATTGTGTATGTGGACATATATTTTTGTTAGCATGTGTGTCTCTGTATGGAAGCATCGGATGTTTTTTCCTGGATTGTTTTTCATAATTTTTAAGATACATGATCTCTCACAGATTGCCTGGAATTTGTTCTATTATGAATATAGATATACACGTTTTTCTGTAGCGGTATATGGTGTCCTTTGGTTATAAGCCCAGAATTGGTATAGCTGTATCATATTATATTTTTAGTCTTTTGAGAATACTTTATATTGATTTGTATAGTGACTGTACTAGTTGACATTACTATTAACAGTATGTAAATATTTTATTTCCCTATATCCTGGGAAGTAGTTGATATTTGGCCTCTCAATAGGAGACATTTAGAGTAAAATTAGATGGATATTCCTGATGGAAAACAACATTGAAAACTTTCACAAATGTTTATTAGCTATCTGCATCCATAGCAAATACAAATCAGCCTGGAGTCAAGTAAGTCTGTGATTTCCTTTGGAAGTCAGAGCAGTTTTGTGTGGCCAGTGCTTTTTTAGTTTCATAAGTATTTAATCATCACAAACATTGAGAGAACGTCAGGCTTTTTATTCTGATGTTTTAAAAGGATTATTTTCATTTTGTCTCATAAATACCAAATCACTACTTCCTTTTCCTCATTTTTTTTTTTAATTTGTGGAATTAAATTTACTCAGGATCTTACAGGTCCTTACTCCACACTATCCTACTGAGCTAAAATCCCAGCTGTACCACATAAATAGTAAAAGAGTATTGTCATTAGAAATGAAATATATGAAGATATATATCCATATGTCTTTAGAATTAAACATGAATTATTTAGGAATGAAGATATGTTCTCTCAGTAGAACATATGCCATACACCTGAGATTGATGGCAAGCACCAATCTGAAAGGCAGACATGGTGGCACACTGTAATTCCTACACTGAAAAGTCAGAGATAGGCAGAACTCTGGGACTGCTGGTTAGCAGACAGACCTAGCTAATCAGTGAGCTCCTTGTCTCAGTGAAAGACCTAATATCAAAAAACAAGGTAGGGACTTCCTGAAAATTGACACCCGAAGTTGGTCCCTGGTCTCTGTACACTCATGCATATGGATACACACACCTAGATATGCTTACACAACATACGTGCATACACACACATTCAAATGAAATAACACTATAGAACATGTTATTAGAAATATGTATCTTGCAGAAAACTGTTAGCAGACTAGGATTATTTAAGTTGTACAAGGTGGCCATGTTCTAGTATAGGGTTCTCCAGTCTTCCTATCACACTACTTTGTCCAAAACTTGAGACTTGTCTTCTCATATGTTATTGGGCTTTAAAACTAAGATGTATATCTGGAATGCCCTTTCTTAAATGCTATTGAGAGATGTCACCAACTAGTTTTATAGTCTTTAAAATGGAAGACAATATGCAATCTAGCTGCTTCTTAGGGATATGATGAAATTAAAGAAGGTCAAATTAACAATATGAAATGGATACAATGATAAAGGAATGACAGCCTTGTGCTCTGCAGGTCCAAAACTACTTGGTTCCTACTAAGGTCAGTAGCCCCAGTGGGATCCCACTGGGCTTACCTTAAAGATCCTATAACATTTCAACATCACTACACTGAGGATTGAGCTTTCAACATAAGAAGCCCTTGGGGTATAAATCATATCCAAACCACAGCAAGACTCAGACTGTATCTCTAACTTTCACAGGGGTTGTATAGCCAAAAAAAAAAAAATGTGGTTTGCACATCACTTGAAAGACACATGGGTGTGTGAGAGAATGTAGAAAGAATTTTCTTGCCTACCTCCAGCAAGAAGACAGGGCATCAAATGAGGGAGGGGGTTGGCATCCCACAGTCAAAACTCTGACCCACAGTTGTTCCTGTTTGAAAGAACTACAGGGATGGAAATGGAGAGGAGCCTGAGGAAAAGAAGGTCCAGTGACAGGCTCAAAGTGGAATCCAGCACAACAAGGGGAGGCCCCAATGCCTGACACTATTACTGAGGCTATGGAGTGCTCACAAAAAAGGGGCCTATCATGACTGCTCTCTGGAAGAACCAACAAGCAGGTGAAAGAGTCAGATGCAGATATTTGCACCCAACCAGTGGACAGAAGCTGCTGACCCTTGTGGTTGAATTAGAGAAAGGCTGAAAGAAGTTGAGATGGAGGGCGACCCTGTAGAAGGACCAGCAGTCTCAATTACTCTGGACCCCCGAGATCTCTCAAACACTGGACCACCAAAAAAGGCAGCATATATTATTTGATATGAGGCCTCAAACACATATACAGCATAGGACTTCTGGGTTTGTGTTCAATCAGAGATGATGCACCTAAACTTCAAGAGACTGGAGGCCTCAGGGAGTTTAGAGGTCAGGTAGGGTGGAGAGTGGGGATGAGACCAGCCTCATGGAGACAGGAGAGTAGGTTGGAGGTATGGGATATGGAACAGTTGGAGGGTAGATGGGGCAGGAATAAAATCTGGAGTATAAAAATAAATAAATAAATAAATAAATTAAATAAATAAAAGAAATGGGGTGGGGAAGAATTTTCTCTCATTACAGCTGTCTCCCAGGAAACAGAATGGCAGTCTTTTCTTTTAGCTATCAGTAATTTATAGAAGCTGAAATTTAGTAAAAATTAAGAGACATATTTTCTATGTATAGCATTGATGTGTACTACCAGAAATTGACAGCTGGGTGCCACATAAATAAATCTTACAACAAATTTGAAAGAGTCATTTTCAAATAGAGCACATGCTACATAAAATAAAACCTAAGAGGCAAAGATGACTCAGAACTGCTTTTGACAAATGACAGATACTCTTCCTTCCTTCCTTTCTTCCTTCCTTCCTTCCTTCCTTCCTTCCTTCCTTCCTTTCTTTCTTTCTTTCTTTTTTTTCATGAATGGCTTTGTAATGGTTAGTATTAACTGACACATTGACAAACGCTAGTATAGTTGGGGAGAAGGGCCTCCCCCATGCCTGGGGGAGATGATATGCTATGTTAACTACAGTGGGGAGATCCACCCAATGGGGGTAGTACCTATTCCTACAACTGAGATCCTGAACTTTGGAAAATGGAGAACTCAAGCTGAGCTCCAGCAAGCTTGCACAGATTCATCCTTCTCTGTTTACTGACTGTGAGCAGAAGGTGCTGCTTCAAGCTCCTGCTGCTGAGTCACCTGCTATGGTGATTCAACTCCAAACTATGAATTAAAGCCTTTAAGTTGCTTTGTCAGAGTTTTGTATGAGCAACAGGAAAAGATCCCCTGCATGCTCTGTTTTCTGGCTTTGGTCAGGCATTCACTTTGCAGTTTCTCTACTTCCTCTTCATTATGTAGGCCTTCCTCTGAGTGGTTTTTATACGTTTTTTTTTTCTTTTCCTGATTTTTCTTTTTACATATATCTCATGTTGGCTTGTCTTTGGAGGTTTTATCTCTTTTTAAAATTCGAATTTGTTAATAGAACTTGCTTTATTTCATTAATTTCATTTTCTGTGTTTTTGATGACTTCAGACACTGTTCATATCTTGATTTCTTGATCAAGTTTATTCTCTCTTTTTTGTTTTTAGTTTTTTTGTTGTTGTTTTGAGAAAGGGTTTTTCTGTGTAGCCTTGACTGTCTTGCAACTCACTCTGCATATCAAGTTTCCTTGAACTCAAAGATCTGCCTGTCTCTGCCTTTCAAGTGCTTGGATTGAAGGCATGTGCCACCACTGCCTGTGTATTCTTTGTCTTTTGAAGGCATGATCTTATATGCTATCTAGGTCACTTTCTCTGTGAACATTAACAGAGTACTAATTTTTAGCAGGTATTTATTGTCTTGGTTATTCATGATTATTGATTTATTTATTTTTCAATAGGGCCTAGGCTTCTGGAGTTTGGTTACTGATGTTGTTTCTCAGGATGGCAATCTTGTCTTTCCTTTGTTGTGTGGGTATTTGAAGCTCAGTTACTTGCTACCCTACTTGTCAGGTTGTAGATGACCTTCATGGGGATTAGCATCCATCTTGTGATAATTCAGTGCGGATATATCAGAGTATCAAGCTAAGTGAAGTTTCTAAGCTCAGAAGCACACCTTGTAGAGGTTAGAGGTTCATAGTCAATTTTCAGGAGTTTAAGGTAGATTCTCAGGACTTCTAGGGCAGTGAGAACCAGTAAAATTGTCCATGCAAGTCTAAGATCCCTACCTAAGGAGATAGGGGCAGAGGCGAAATCACAAGGCAGACGGGGATGCATGGTTCTCACGCAGGTTATGTGCTAGCACTGGTGACTGCATCTCTCTCTCTCTCTCTCTCTCTCCCTCTCTCTCTCTCTCTCTCTCTCTCTCTCTCTCTCTCTCTCTCTGTGTGTGTGTGTGTGTAATTGTTGGTGTGAACATAGAATCTATACATGGAGGCGTGGTTTGAATAGTAGGTATAGGAGGAGTTAGTGCTACGAGTATAGGATCCCTGCATAGAAATAGTTCCAAATGACTAAAGGAAGGATATAGGGTGGTTGGAACGTCTGGGGTCCTTCCCTAAAGAGGAGGGATTGGAGGCTGGTAAGAAAGTCAGGAGCCAATCACTTGATAGATCTTCAGGTAGATCACAGAGTGGAGTTAGCAGTGTGAATCTAGGGTCCTCCTAGGGGAGGTTAGGGTTTGGGCAGAGAACCAGTAAAGCTGGCAATATGAGTCCTACCTGAAGAGAGGGTAGCAGGTAGCTAGAAGGCAATCATGGGACACATAATCCTCAGGCCAATCATGGTGATGAGTGAAGGTGTGATTTGGATCTAGTGCCCCTGCCTAGAGACCAGAAACCAAGCCTCTTTTGTTGATTTTATGTCTGAGTAAAGAGAATCTGTTTTAGGGATGATACTTAGTCTGTGATAAATGCCTACCATATGAATTGGAAGGGAAAGGTAGTGTATGCAAAAGAATATGCAAACACTTGGAAGCAAAGATACCACTTCGAAAATAATTTTCTTTGCAAAATATTTTAAAAATTTATTTATGTTTATTTTATGTGTACGGGCGTTTTGTCTGAATGTGTATCTGTGTACCATGTGTGTTAAGTGTGGAGACCAGAAGAAGGCATAGGATCCCCCAGAGCTGGAGTTACAGTGAATTTTGAGACACCATGTAGGTGCTGGTCACCAACCAGACCCCTCTGAAAGAATGGCCAGTGCTCTTAGCCACTCAGACATTGCTCCAGCCCTGCAAAATAGTTTTTCTCTTGAATTCTATAAATATCTTTAGAAAATGTCAAGTTCACCTTTTAGAAGTCTTACATTGATTATTAAATACAATTTAAAGAATTTCTCACAACATTAACTCAAATTGACTATTTATATCATAAATAATATTGATGAGCTGACATCTAAAATATACTATTTCATTTTCTTGTTATACCCTTCTTTATACAAAATTAAACTTTTTACGCCATTGAGGACTTTATAATTTCTGTGGGAAGAAAAAGGATTGACAAGGAGATATATTAAAAATATAACTGTAATAATCTCCAGTGTCACATGCTGCCAGTGTTTTGTATATTAATGATTAATTCAGTACTTACTTCCACTGAAAACTAACTTTTCTTTTGCCTTACTAGAAATGAGGCTGACATAGTTGACCATATTAAAACTGAGATAGATGTGACTATTGGCTTATTCAGAAAATTTCTCTCTGTGAAATCTCCCAGCAGTAATTAGATTTATAAATCTTCTAGATAAAACTTGATATAAAAATGGACTCCTTGAAGTAGGTTAAGAAAGACAACAGATATCTAGATAACAACATTTATCTGAGCCTACTGTGGCAACAGTAACTAACTACGGCTTGTATTCTATCATATGCTTCATACCTTACACCAGTGGTAACCAGCAGGGACTCTCATTTGCTAGCTCCTGAGTTGATGCTCAAGGTTGACATTGCCTTTCTGCTGCTCTAGCAGACTAGAAGAGTAGCACCTATCTAACCTCAACAGGAGGGTAGCATCTGTTCATTAGGTGAAGAAGATATGATCTATCTAGTGTGCAAGGAGTGTAGTGTCTATCGCGAAACGCTGTAAACTGTCGCAAAATCGCGACCACGTAAAGGGACGATGAAAGAGTCTTGAACCCGGAGGAAAGGTCTAATTAGCTTATTTATTTATGAACGACAACAAACAAATAGCGAAATCGGATTGCATTCATTCGTACACACACACTCTAAACTAACCCCTGGCCTGGCCTGATGTTGGCGCTGCAGGTAAGGTTTGAGACGTGGGTCTGCTCACAGTTTGGGTTCGATGGAGAATGAGTCCGTCCGGGATACAAGCTTGGTTCCGGCGAAATTTGCTCCGTCAACAGCTGTTCAGACCGACTGGAGCTTTAAGTCAACAGCTGTGCGGGAATCTGGTTCGCGAAATGCATCTGCGGTGGACAGCCCGGGCGGTGGCTCGTCTTCACACGTCTCACACAAGGGCATCTCCGTGGGGCTCACGGGAATGAGTAAACTTGCGCGGGCCAGGCCATAGGTTTTTAAGCTAATTTTAACCAATCAGAATTGAGGCGGGAGTTTTTATCCTTCATGTACAGACAGCTTGGCTCGGTTACCATGGTTACCTCTCAGCCAATTACAATTGAGAGCATACTGTTCCTTTGGACTTATTGATTATCTTGACATTACACTCACCCTCAGCCCTGGCTTCCAGGGCACACATTTTTTTTTTCCCTTTTAAATTAATTATCCATAATGGTGACACTTATTCTGCTCTTTACACTAACAAAGCATGTGGGCAGCATCTGACATCCAGACCAGGAAAACACACGCATTCCAAAGAACCCAAATGTCAATATCTGTCACAAGATGGAAGGTAGTTTCCATCTACTAGAAACAGGAGGGTAACATTTTTTTTTAAGAGCCTACAACAAAAGACATAAAATGAATTTACTTGGTTTGTGGATTTGTATACTAGCTTAACAATAATATATAGTTATTAAAAATCCATTTATCTATACCATGAAAGTATAAATCCTTAAAAAAAACCTCATGAATAGATCAACACAGAAACAGATTACAAGTAGTTATAGTTGTACAGAACATTGAAGAGAGCTGTAGGATAAAGATATCTGTATACTAGGATGGAATTATTAAAACAGCTAGTAGCCATGATTTTACTTTTCATAGAAATAACAACATGAGGTGAAATACTTTGGAATGACATAAATATAAAACAGGAATATTTTTAGGTTAATTCAAATATTAAATAGTGGACACAATAAAACTACACATAGTAAGATATACAAACAAAATGTAAGTATGAGTATCTATATAAGTCTTCCTAGTGATTTGGTCAAACTAAAGTATTTCAGTGGGGGAAAAGATAGATATTATGTATTTCATAAGATTATATGTCTTAATAACTAGAGAAACCCTGATGTAGCATTTACTCGTTCATTTATTTCTGTTCTTCATGCGGCTGCTCAGAGGTGTGAGTTTATTTGGGTTCAGAGAACATGTTTTTAGTCAATAATATATAAGTAAGGTAGAGAATTAAAATAAAAAAGAAGATAATAAATTTAGAAACCAAGCAGAGATGCCTGCGTATTCCTTGTCACTTTCCAGCCTGCTAGTTACGAGGGTCCCTGTGACTTACTCTACTTTCGGGATTTAAGGGGAAGTGATGTAAGGCATTTTCAAACCTGGTTCTCAGCATTCCATGCAAGCTTTCAACTCACTGTTCAGCTCTTTTCTGTTGGGGATGCCACATCCCAGAGGGTAACACTCCAAGAGTACAGGATGCTATCTAACCTGCGTTGGCCTACAGCATGTGTGATGAGTAAAGTAGGTGAGTTGTAGTGGTCACATTCTCTCAGAAAACAAGCTGCCCCAGAGAGTGCAAATCAATAGATTTCAATGAAAGAACGCCTCTCAGAAATGTCCGCAGAGCTGGGGAAGAAGCATGGGAGACAAGGAACCAAAGCTCTGACAGTGGAGCCCTGGGAGGAGCTGCCAAGCAGGAGCCCCTGAGAGAAATTGACTCAGCCATTGCCAGAGGCACTGACGCAGGGAAACTGAAAAGAAAACACCTTGACGTGCCTCTTCTCCACTCTTCAGTCTCCTTCGAAAGCTTCCTTATTAGCTGGACCCAACATGGGCCTTCAAGGAGTGCAGCTGATGCAGTTCACAGGAGCCAGCCTTCTGGGGCACAAGGAAGTTCATGCAAAAGCCAGAGTGAATCTGGGAGGTAATGCTTGGGTTTATCTGTTGTGGCAACTGGATTTAGGCACCCTAGCAAGGAGTTTAGATAGACTTTTAAAGCAGATATCTGCTTGTCAGTGCTAGATTTTAAACCCAGAATCGCATGCATACTATGGAAGTGTTCTTAGTTCTATTTCGTAGAAGTTGCATAGTGTGCTTTCAAAAAACCATAGGAGTCTCCAGAAAAAACTGAAGTGAGCCAGGATCAGAGGCAAAGGTATGTAAGTAAATGGGGGAATGACTGTGTTCTCTGAGGATAGTTTCTCATTTTTTCCCCTTAGATAAGGAAAGAAATGAGGGAATACAAACAACAGCCAGTATGAAGATGCTTTAAAAATAAAATTTCCGCTGGGCGGTGGTGTTGCACACCTTTAATCCCAGCACTTGGGAGGCAGAGACAGGCAGATTTCTGAGTTTGAGGCCAGCCTGGTCTACCGAGTGAGTTCCAGGACAGCCAGGGCTACACAGAGAAACCCTGTCTCAAAAAAACCAACAACAACAAAAAACAAAAACAAAAAACCCCCCAAAAAATAAAATAAAATTTCCATAGGATCATTTTCATTACCAAGTGAAATGAAATTTTGTTACCAAGTATAATCAAATGTGGGGAAAAAAGCATCATGCCAAAAAAGTTCCTTTTGTTCTCATGTTTGTTACAGAATCATTCACAACAGCTATGGTGTGGAATCAACCTAGATTCATACTAGTGGGTTAAACAGTAAAGAAAATACAGCACATGAAAGATTATTCAGCCACAAAGAGCCTGAAGTCCTGTCATTTGCAGCAATAGGGACAAACCTGTAGACCAGTAACTGATGTGAAGCATGTCAAACACAGAGAAATGCCACATGTTCTCACTCATTTGTGAAAAACAAAAAGCCTATCCCATAAAACAATGGGTGGAGTTCTGGATATGAGGGACCCTGGATATGAGGGACTAGGTAGTACAGAGGTAAAGGGAACAAAGAGAATTTAAGAGACCACAAACAAAGACAGGAGACTTCTGATTGTCTGTGACCACAGTGAAGTACTGTTGGTTAAAACAATTTATGATGTATTCCAACATATCTAGAGGTAAAAACTTCCCAACATATAAAATGACTAATATTTAGATATATGGAAGTACTTATTTCTTGGATTTGACTAATATATTTTATATACATGTATTAAATTATTATCATGTACCCTTTAAGGGTATATAAATGTCACCTCTCATAGAAAAGAATCATAGAAAGTTAAAAACATAAATATTTAAGCCCCATGAAAATAGTTGGTTGGGGTGGGGAGAGTGTGGTACAAAACAGTTGTCACTTTGTACCACAAAACTACTTGTGAAAAATACACCCATTTAACTTGTCCTGAACATTTCATGATTAAAAAGTAAGTCATTTAAAAGATAAAAAAAGAAGTTTAGAGAAGAAGTTTTTTTTTTCCTTTTCTCCTTTTACTGTTCTTTAGTACTGACTGTTGGAGCTGGGCCTCACAGATGCTAGGCCAGTGTTCTACCAGCCCTCTTTTTACTGCTTTTCTTTCCCACTTCTGTTCACTGTGTTTTGTATACATGTGTAGCTCAGACTGGTCTTGAACTCACAGCAATCCTCTTGCCACAGCCTCCCTTTTGGTGAGATTAGAGACATGAGGCATACGTAGTGTTGCTGATATTGAGGTAAGGTGTCAATAAGTTGTCTGTGAATTCACTGTAGCCCAGGCAGGCCAAGAATACTTGTAACCCTCTTGACCCAGCCTTGTTGAGGTAACAGCCAGATAAAAGCATTTTCTGAGTAATTAATTTTAGAACACAACTTTCAAAGGATGTGATTATATTTTAGGGGTAGAATTCTTACCTAGCATGAATGAGACCCTGGATTCAATCCTTAACACCACACACAAAAAAGGAACACTGGTAATAATTTTTGGTAAGTAAAAAAGGATCATGGCATATCACAAACATTGTCATTAATATGTAAGAAGGCTGGGTGTGACGGTGAAAGCCTCTAATCCTAGCATTCAGGAAGCAGAGGCAGAAAAGGCTATGAGTTTGAGCTCAGCCTGGTTTATATAGCAAGTTACAGGTCAGCCAAAGATGGTGAGACCCTGTCTCAAAAAAAAAAAAAAGTTTAAAAAATGCAGTGAAAATTTAAGTTTTTTAATTAGAGTAACTTCATAGATTATATTCCTCAGGAAGCCACCTGTGAAACAAACAGCTACTTAGTGACTATATTTAGGAACAGGAACTGGTAAAGAAGTAGGATTAAGCAGCATATGCATTGAACTGGGGGTCAATTAGAAGAGATCCATTAGCTTCTGGACTTGGGGTGGCCTTTATAGGCTACCAAATTAATGAATGACAGCTAGACCCTCACAACTACAACCTGGAGTACACTGTATCTACATATCGCTATTGACCGGACAGCAACCAGCCATTAGCTATGAACTTTCATCAGCCAGTGTTCTGATAGCTGGGAGATAAGAGACTCAGTCCTGAAGGAGGGGTCAAGTAAAATACATAGTGCTACTTGGCTACTCAGTCCTTTCTTGACATTGCTCAGATCCAATCTCTCTTGCAGAGTGTTCCCTCTGTAGCCAGGATTCTGGGGGAGTGTTGTTTCCCTGTAGAAATCTGGTACAACTGGAACTCAGAAGGCTCTTCCTCCACAATTGTACTAGAGCATCTTACCAACTATTCTACAACCTAGAACTTTTCCTCGGTGGTCCTGAGAGATCTGAGTCTTTGATCACCTCCTTCAGCCACAGAGATTTACTTGACTTAACATTAAAATCAAAACCAAGAAAACCAATTTGTATGTTAAACATACTCTCCATTCCTATATGTAATGGCAGTACTATTTATCTTTGAAGAAATAGGATAGTTACTTTTGTTAAGACAGAGAGAGAGAGTCCCCTCTTCACTAGTTTCTTTAATTAAGATATGAATTAAATTTAGTATAATTTAATATTTCAATGGGGGCTCTTATGGGTCATCTGATGGAAATATGACACTGTTGAGGCTTAGGTCTGTGAGTAGGGCATAAAAAACAAATACTCTAAGGGGTCTTGGGATCAAGGAAACTATTTTTCTACTCTGGATTTCTAAACTCCTGTTCTATTTGAGAAATAGCATTGTTATACTATGCACAAATTCCAGTTGTCCTTTAGTGTTTAAATATTTACAACTGAATATACTTAACCTCAGTAACAAAAATCAACCTAAATATTACCTATTATAGTAGAGGTTTTGTATTTTTTCTTTTTGTATTGTTCAGAAAAAGCCTCATTTTATAGGCCAGGGTGACCTACAATTCATCAAGTAATCCAAACTGTACTCAAACTTCTAGCTATACTCCTGCCTCAGCTTCCAAAGTGCTGTTACTACAAGGGTAACCACCACACTTGGCTTTATAGTGAAGTGTTCAAACTTGAAAAGTATGGTTTAACTTTCCCCTTAATAGAGTTACATCTTATTCCTTTGGAGTTCCTTCTATTTCCTCTGGGTTAGATTATTTCAAAGCTAATCCCAGATAGTACACAACTGTAGCCTAATTTCACTGTAGCCTAGTTTCAGTGGTTCCCTTTTGTCTTAGTTATGGTTTTACTGCTGTGAACAGACACCATGTCCAAGGCAAGTATTATAAAGGACAACATTTAATTGGGGCTGGCTTACAGGTTCAGAGCTTCAGTCCATCATCAACAAGGTAGGAGCATGGCAGCAGCTAGGCAGACATAGTACAGGAGGCGCTGAGAGTTCTATATCTTCATCTGAAGACTGCCAGTGGAAGACTGAGTTTCAGGCAGCTAGGATGAGGGTCTTAAAACACATACCCACAACGATATACCTACTCTAACAAGGCTACATCTTCTAATAGTACCACTCCCTGGGCCAAGCTTATACAAACCATAACATTCCACTTCCTGGCTCCCATAGGCTTGTTCAAATATATGAGTCTATGGGGCCATATCTAAACATAGCATAATGCAAAATCCATTTAGTTCAACTTCCAGAGTCCCCGTAGTCTATAACAGTCTCAACAATGTTAAAAGTCCAAAGTTCAAGGTCTCTTCCGAGATTCATCCAATCACTTAACTGTAATTCTCAAGGCAAGACAAGGTGCAGCATCTACTCCAACAAGGTCATACCTTCTAGTAGTACTGTTCCTTGGGCCAAGCATATTCAAACCATCACACCCTTCGCCCCCAAACTCATTCCCTAGACAGCGTTTCTCAGTGTAACTCTGGCTATCCTGGAATTCTGTAGATGAGGCTGGCCTCAAACTCAGAGATCTACCTGGCTCTGCATGGGGATAAAGGCATGTATCACCATGCCTGACAGTTTCAATGTTTTGACAAGAGACTGTTAAAAAGAAGCTTTCACAGCAAGGTATACATTATAATACAACAAAGCAAAAGTAGAAATTACATTGTTTACCTTAAAGATATTTTCCAGCAAGGCTGCTGCTGATGGCTCACACCTGTAATTACAGTACTTGGGAGACAGAGGCAAGAAAATGTTCAAAGCTAGCCTAGTCTGCATAATGAGTTCCAGGCAAACCAGGTGGCCATATCACAAAACCCTTTATCAAAAGCTCAATAGACAAACAGGTCCCCCTCCCCCATCCAAACAAAAACCTAAGCAACTAAACCACAATAAAAACCAAACCCAAAAGAACCTCCTCCCCTCTTCCTCTCAGCCATCTAGCAAAAAAAAAAAAAAAAAAAAAAAAGTTCCAAAGAAGAGGTTTCTTCAGTGCCTTCCTAGACCCTGGCTTAGTAATTAATTCTTTACTTCCTCCTTAACTTTCCAATACTGTCAAATAGAGCTTATTAAATGTTCCTGGTGCCACCTCCCCGCCCCCAGTTTTTTTAGTTTCCCACAATGGGACAGACAATTGCTTAGATTTAAGCCTAAGTGTGGGTGCTGAGTGTGGTTCTGGGAGAGAAAGTTAGTCTGCTAAGATCAGAAAAAAAAGAAAAAAAAAAACAACAAAGACCAACGTGCTTGTTGGAATGGTAACTGTGTAGCAAAGAAAACAAGGGAAGCCTTCCTTCCGAGGGAGAGTCTGCAGCTAAGCTAGTGGACAAGTGTAACTCAGTCGAAAATCATTGTTCATAACAAAGTGTCTTTTCAGAAAATTAGAAGACATAAAGGCTGCCTGAAAGTCTTTACAGTGTTTGCAAACAGGACTTTTGAATTTCCATTTTTATTATTATTATACTTAGAAACATTTGTCAGCCAGGAATAATAGGAGGGACTGAAAATGTCTCTGGAGTCATTGTCAGCAGCCAGGTTGCCTCTGCCTACACTTTGAAAACTGTCCTGCCCAATGAAAGCAGACACCTACTTGAGAGGTCTATCTATCTATCTATCTATCTATCTATCTATCTATCTATCTATCTATCTATCCATCCATCAAATCTGCTCATCCATCCATGTATCTATCTATCCTTGTTGATCTTCTTATGAAGTCTGGCTAGCCTGGAACTCATGATCCTCTTGCCTCTGTCTCTCAAGTGCTGGGATCATATATCTAGTTTCCAAGGTTTTCTTGAATGATCCTTACTAAAAGTTTCTGCCCAGAGACTTCTTGAGGCTTTTCAGTTACATTGTAACATTCAGTTACAATGCCATGGATTAAGTTTCTGCTGATTAGATTAAAAATACCTTTCTCAAATCCATTCTAATTCTTTTCCCACATCAGCTTGATTAGACTTTCCCCCCTTTCTGTCTGAGACTGAGTCTGACTATGTAACATTGGCTAGAAGGGAACTTTTTGTGCAGTCCAGGCTGACTTCAAACACACAGAGATCTGCTTGTTTCTGTGTCTGAAGTGTTCAGATTAAAAGAGAGTACAACTTTATCTGCCCTTGATGAGATTTTTAAAAAAAAAGTTTTATGAACTTTGGAGGATTAATATGTTATGCATAAGTTTGGGTATATGAATGAGAGAATCCCAAAATATTTTATTTTTTATTTCTTTTTTTTAGTTTGGTTTTGGTTTGTTCGAGACAGGGTTTCTCTGTGTAGCTCTGGCCATCCTGGAACTCGCTCTGTAGATCAGGCTGGTCTCAAATACAAGAGATTTGCCTGCATTTGCCTCCCAAGTGCTGGGATTAAAGGCATGTGCCACCTCTGCCTGCCAAGAGGGATCCTAAATTTTTGGCAGAATTTCAACAGGTCTTGGGCAGTACTCAGCAAACAGTCTCAGGCAGACATGTTTGGTTTGATAAATAATCATTTGGATTTTCTACACCTTAGTTTTCTTGGTTAAAATTTAAAACATTTTTAAAAATATTTATTTATTTATTTAATGTATATGAGTACACTGCAGCTGTCTTCAGACACACCAGAAGAGGGCATCAGATCCTATTACAGATGGTTGTGAGCCACCATGTGCTTGCTGGGAACCGAACTCAGGACCTCTGTAAGAGCAGTCAGTGCTCTTAACCGCTGAGCCATCTTGCCAGCCCTAAAACATTTTTTTCATTTTAATTTTAAGTGTGTGTGTGTGTGTGTATACATATGAGTTCATGTATGTGTGTACATATGAGTTCAGGTGCCTGAGGAGGTAAGTGGTGTAGGTTCCTCCGGAGCTGAAGTAACCAGCCAAGGTGAGTGCTGAGAATTGAGTTTAGGGAGTGTAGTATGGGCTCTTAACTGCTGAGCCATCTCCGCAGCTTATGTTTACTATCTCTGTTTTTTTGTTGTTGTTGTTGTTTTTTTTTTTCTTTTTTTTTTTGACAGGTTTTCTCTGTGTTGCCCTGCCTGTCTAGGTACTTGCCCTGTAAACCAGGCTGTCCTGGAACTCACAGAGATCCACCTGCCTTCCGTGTACTGGGACTAAGATACACACTACTATGCCCAGTTTATGTTTAAAACAGGAATACTGGAGTCACATCTACTATGATTACTGTTTTGTAGTCTTGGCAGTTTTATTTATTTATTTATTGTGTATTTTAGTTTGGAAATTTTAAGTTGGATAATGAATAAAGTTCTGAGGGCAGCAGCATATGCCATACTGGTAAACACTTGATAACAGCAGTCTCATGAGTTTGCTGGATGCTGTGCTCTGATAGGGTTATTCTGGGGCTGGGTTTATGTCTTAGGGCCTTTGAAAGTAATTTCTTTAAGGAGATCAGAGATGGGTGATGTCTACTTTTTATTTGATTCTCAGAGTGTAGTTTAATGGTAGATGGTATGTTTGTTGGGTGTACACAAGACCCTGGGTTCAAACTCCAGCACTCTCTAGCCCAAAAGTACGTGAATAAGGAGAAGAAATAAAAACATACTTGCAGTTTTAAATTTTTGATTGATTCTATGCGCTTTCTTCTTAAATGCCTTGTGCATAATCTAAAAAGCTTTGCATTTGAATGTGAGGAACATCTATTAAATTCAACTGCTGTCAATATACGGGAACTATAAAAATGTTATTTGTTTGATTTAGATATTATCCACCTTTCTCCAGCTCCCAGAATGCAATCTTTCTATTCTATAACTTAATGATCCAAAAGGAAATCTTTCTCAATGCTCGTCTGAAATGACTTCAGGATTGATTCCTTCCAGGTTCAGTAATCTTTTGTTTTCATAATGCTCCAAAGATTCAAGGATGAAAGCATCACCTACAGCCTTCTTTAAGATGTCTACAATGTTTCCTTTGACAATGTGAAGACAAGGAAACTGTGACTAACAAATCACTTTACACAAAGAAAATGGATTCTCTGCTACACAAAGTAACTATAGGACCATACTATTGTGCGTTTGGTTAGGAACAGAGCACCCTTCTGAATCTCTATGTAGCTAAAATAGACATTACTCCTAGCTTCAGATTTTCCAGAAGGGAGGCAAAAAGAAAAATGTCCTATCCATGCAGAAAATATACTCATATTTATATACAAGTTTTTGAGGATTTTGAAAATGAAAATAGCAATGCCTCCTGACAGCTGATCATCATTTTTAAGGTTTACCTTTTTTATTTAAAAACCTATCTAAATTTAAGTACGCATATCTCTATTGTGAGTATGTGAGATTGAGTGTGGGTGTTCTCCTGGATGCCCTAGAACTGGAGTCATAGGCTGTGAGGCTCCTGATGTACGAGTTAGGACCTTGCTCCTCAAGAGCAATGCTCAGTCTTCCCCCTAGAGCCATCATCTATCTCTCCAGCACAATCTATGCTCAGTTTTTAGAGCAAGAGAAGAAAAAAAATACTTTACAGAAAGATGCCAACCAGATTGTACAGAACCTTTTAACACTTCCAGGGGAAAAGATGTGACATAAGTCAAATGAACTTCAAAAGTCAGATGAATCTTCCTTTAATATAAAACTGTATCGTCTATTCTCTGACATGTCCTTCAACCACCGGAATTTTTTTCTTTTAACAAAACCTTACAAAATTTAAAGTGAATATCAGGATACGGGTACTAAGACAGAAGATAGTCTATGTGTGCACAGAATCCTCTTTTCGACCCAGGACATCTTGAGAGTCCCACACTTCATCTTCCATGCTGTTAGCTTTTCATGATGAAAGCTTATAGTCCTGAAATGCAAACCAAAGGCTCCAGGGAAAATTAAATTGTTAAATTAGAAGAGGGGGAAAACAGCCTGTCACTGGGAATAATGAATACCATAATCCAGTAGTTACATGATATGTTCAAGACTTGAGTATGCAAATATTCCCATTGGGTTTTCAATTCATCTTTGTTGTTTTTTTTTTTTTTTTTTTTTCCGACTAAATGGAGGTTTATTTCCAGAAGTTACGAAGCTCCATTCCCATACATATGTACAGACCTCAGCTTTGACCCACTCGGGGTGGTGGACACCCTTGGGAGGTGAACTGGTCACAACCAACAGAAGCTGAGACTCAGTGGGCTGGCTCAGTTCTCAAGACCCAGAAGTGCTGGCCAGCCTAACCCCATCCCTGTCTGAGACTATCTTCCCACAGGATGTGTGTGCTGAACACAGGGGACACGGAAAACATCTCAGTCAGAGTCACAAGCCTCTTGTCTAATGGTGGCATCCACTGCAGAGGCCAGGCTGTCGTCCTGGCCTTTCAGCCGTTCACGGATCAGCTCTGCGATGGCTCTCTGGGTCCGCTTCTCCAGCTTCTCCAGCTTCTTGGCCACATCTCTCTTGAGATCCCAATCAGGTTTCCGAGGTGCTAGGTTGGCCAGGTCCACTTCCTCAATGACAGGCTCTGGCTTGGCAGCCTCCAGCTGCTCCTTCACCTTCTCCTCCACTGCAACTGGTTTGGCCTGAGGGACCTGCCTCCTTTTCAGGTCTTCATCCTCTGGGACATAGTTCCGAAGCCTGAGTTCCCTGTGCTTCCCAACTTCCTCTTCCTCTTCTCTGAGCTGCTTGGTCTGTGGCTCCCCATCTTCCCTGTCCTTGCGCCCACTTTTCTCCCGGAGGGCCTTCAGCCATTCTTTCCGCCGCAGTGCCTCTTCTTCGAGGCGGCCCACACCAGCAGGAGCAGCCGCCATCTTTCTGGAGGCCCCCCCTGTTTTTTTGTTTTTGTTTTGTTTTTGTTTTTTTTCGAGACAGGGTTTCTCTTTATAGCCCGGGCTGTCCTGGAACTCACTCTGTAGACCAGGCTGTCAATTCATCTTTGATGTAACTGAGTATTCTTCTCTCAAAGAGAGATAAAAAATACAAGACAATCTTTCTTCTTATTTTCCTCCTCCTCCTCCTTTTCCTCTTCCTCCTCTTCTTCTCCCTCTTCCTTCTCTTCCTCCTCCTCCTCTTCCTTTTTTCCTCCTCCTCTTCCTCCTTTTCTTCTTCTTCTGTCTCCTCTCCACGAAAGCAATAACCCACAGATCTGCATATCTAAGCTCCAATTTACACCAGTTTATTTTGTGTTATAGCCTAACTGTGGTTGTTTGAATAAAAATGGCCCCATTAGACCCAAAGGGAGTGGTACTATTAGGAAGTATGGTCTAGTTGGAGTTGGTGTGACTTTTTTGGAGGAAGTGTGTTACCAGAGAGTGGACTTTGAGGTCTCAAATTCTCAAGCTGTGCCCAGTGTAGCATTCCCTTTCTGTTGCCTTTGGATCCAGATGTAGAACTCTCAGCTTCCTCTCCACCACCATGTCTGCCTGCACACTGCCATATTTCCAGTCATAATAATGATAGACCAAACCTCTAAACTATAGCCCCAATTAAATGGATTTTTTAAAGGCATGGTCATGGTGTGTCTTCACAGCAATAAAACCATAACTAAGACACTAACTTTGAACCCATTACAGTTAAAGATGACCTTGAACTTTTGACCCTCCTGCTTTTATCTCCTAAGTGCTGAAATGATCAAGCATGGGCCACCATACCTGGTTTATACGGTGCTGTGGACTGAACTCAGAATTTTGGGCATGTTAAGCAAACACCAATAATTGAGTTACATCTCTAACCTCAAATTGAATTTATAATTTATTTTCCTTTTCTCTTCTTCTTCTTTCTATTTCCCCTTCCACTTCTCTCTTCAATGGTGGTGAGTTTGATACTAGCAGCCTGCTTGAAGGGCATGGAGATCTTACTAACCATCTCTGTTGAAACAAACCAGTACACACACACACACACACACACACACACACACAGAGGCATGCACACCACACACTTGCAAACACACAAGCAGACACACAAACACACATAGATACAGACACACATGCACACACACATACAGACACACAGAGATACACACAGAGACACATAGAGAAACACACATATGCACACACATACACAGACACACAAGCACCCTTTAACTTTTCAGGATCCCCTTAGAAAATTAATTCCTTTATCATTTCAAGCTATAAAACATGGTCTAGGTTTAATAAATACTTCAACCAAGTAGTCAAAAGTTTAAGTATGCTTAAATGAAATGCAACTAGATTCCCAGTTTCAGAAGAAGCATATCTCCTTATGCTCCCAACACTCTGGTCTGTGTGAAGGAAGATTCCACACTCAAGGACAGAGGAAAATCTGCTTCTCTTTTCTTTGACTTTCTCCTCTGAGCCAGGGATTCTCTCCCTCCAGCCCTTTGCTGCAAAGAGGATGCTGAGATAAAGAGACTTCACTCTCCATTGCCTACTTGTCTGGTACAGTGGTGGGCTCAAGAGATATCTGAGTTTTCTAGACTTGCAGTACATTTACAGCTATGTGTGTATGTGAGACAGACAGACAGACAGACAGAGACAGAGAGAGAGAGAGAGAGAGAGAGAGAGAGAGAGAGAGAGAGAGAGAAGGGGGAGGGAGGAAGAGAGAGAGACAGAGGCAGACATAGACAGAGGCAGACAGAGAAAGAGACAGAGCAGGGAGGGAAAGAGAAAGGGTGGGAGGGGGGAGAGAGAGAGAGAGAGAGAGCCCTGAACCTTTCCATTTGTGTGTGACTGTGCAGTTGTGATGCAGAGTGAAAAATTATAGATACTGGGTATATAGAATTCTTTTTAGACATATAAAATATTCTTTAGGCTTTCTTTATAAAGACATGGAGAAACTGAGCCATGAAACAAGTTAAGAATGTGGACAGGCTAGTTACGGGAACTGGCTAGAATGCAAGTTAGCCAGCTGGGAACCGAGCTGAGAACCGCAGTGACAGGGCAAGGCCACAGTAACAGGGCAGGACCACATTCTTGAGAAAGATAAGCGTACAGAGAGTTTTCACCTGATCCTGACTCACATAGGTTGGGTTCCTTTGGAATGTTCTGCTATTTTTATGTTATGCCACCTTAACAACCCCTCATTCCCCCTCCCCATTCCTTGGTTTGTGGTTTTTCCCTTTAAAAACCCCTCTCAAACTGGCTGTCGGGGTCAATTCAGCTCCTGCGTGGGCATACGAATTGACCGGCAGCTAGCTGTCACATGCTCTAATAAACCTCGCTATTGCTCCGGTACACTGTGTCTCGAGCAGATTACTGGGTGGTCGCGACTTTCTGAGACTTGAGTGAGGGTCTCCCCTCTGCGGATGTCTTCAGTACCATGAGGCTGTGATTTGAGCTCTCACACAGACACCGCCTATGCCAGGAGTGAAAGTTAGAAGCCATCTTATGCAACTGTGCTTTCCAGGCCTGTCTGATTCTGGCATGCTGTTAGAAGAAAGCAATCGCTTCACTGAGCCCTGTCACTGAGTTCCTTCAGGTGACATTGTGGCTGGTTGTTTCTAACATCCTCAAGCCCATCACTGGGGATGTCGTTGGACGACATCTTTTTTTTTCCCCCACGGAAAGTGGTTTATTTATGGAGGAGGATGGGAGAGAGGAGTGGGAGAAGTGGCGGGAGGAAGAGAGAAAGAAAGAAGAGAGAGAGAGGTCAGAGTGGTCCCAACTATTTGAGTGGACAATGACGTAACTTCTTCCCAGGTATATGTGAGACAGGTGAATTCTGGGAGTGAGTATCTTGGCTGCCTCAGCAACGACGCAGAAGTCACCCGGCACCTGAATGTGATGTCACTGAGTTCGGATTTATACTGACATACCTCCCTTTTTCTTATTATAAAAAAAGAAAAAAAGGAGAGGGGAAGCCGATGGTGAAAGAGGAGTCAGGGAGCCGTGTCTCTTAAACTACTTCCTGCTGTGTAGGGGCGTACTCCGTTGGGGGGGAGGAGCTGGCTTTTTTCCCCATCGGGGCCCACTTGGTGGATGTGTGTATCAGGCTCTTCTGTGGACAGCAACTAGTAATCCCCCAAAATGGCATTCCTCTTGGGAGAACTGGCAAAGAATATCTTCTTTAGCTGTCAGGACACCTGGCATCTGTCAGTTCTGAAGCACCACAGCTGGAATCTTGAGGGTCTTGTATGTAGAAATGAGTGTCTTGCAGTGTTGGTAGAAGAAGTGGTTGGTCCATGAATGTAGCATATGTATTTGAAAAGACCAGAACTCTTCTATCTTCTGGGTTTTCAGGGTCCAGATTAGTATACTGCAGTAAGGTCTTTGTAAGGTGTTCTAAGAATTGAGACGGATTTTCTTGTTTTTCTTGGACAACCTCTTGGAGTTTCTCAAAGTTATCTGGGTTTAACGGTCAGACAACATCTTGCTATACTCTCTCCAGTGAATTCAATGAACAAACTGTAACTCATCAGAATTGGAATCCAGGTTCCTGTTGTCTGTTTACTCCTCTTTCTGTGCTGAGGGCATCTCCTCTTCCAGTCTGCTGCTATATAAAACTGTAAAGTTGGGCTAGAGAGATGACCCAACCAAAGACCCAGGTCCCAAGGGATCTGACACTCTCTCCTGACCTCCTCAGGTACCATACATACACACAGCACACATGCATACATGCAGGCAAAATACCAGGACACATGAAATAAAACAAACCTTTTTTTAAAATCAAACAAAACAAAAACAAAAACAAAACCAGAAAGCTCTTCAGGGACCTCTTAGATAAGATCAAAATCAATACTTCTCAGTGGAGGCCATTGTAGACACCTCTCTAAGGGTTAATCTTCTCCCAAACTGGGAAGTAGAAACTGGACAACTGGGTGATTATTTTCATACATTAGGCCATTGGGATAGGCTTGGTGAGGTCCCTCTCCAAGTTGTTGGAGTAAAATGGTCTGTCTGTCCTTCTTGTCTGTCTCTGGCGATAAATTGGGATTCATTTACAACATACTAAAAACATTTCCCATCTGATTACCAGCTCCCCACTCCAACTACCCAGGAACAAAATACTTCAGCATAGTAACAAACCTTCTCTTACCGCTTCCAGCCCACACAGATGTTTCTTTTCAGTTCTGTATGGCCATTTGGCATGCAATTTGGAACAACCTGTTTTAATTTTTACTCCATCTTATATGTTATACTTATGTTCAGAGGACTATTCTAGCCAATCACAGTGGGACATACCTTTAATTCCAGCACTTGAGAGACAGAGGCAGGTGGAGCTCTATGAATTTGAAGCCAAACTGGTCTACTTAGTGATTTCTAAGCCAGCTAAGGCTACAGAGTGGGACCCTGACTATACTGATGATGATGATAAATTTAACTTACTTACAGTTTAAAAAATGTTGTAGTTCATCCCCAGCCTACAGAATGCAAATACACTCCAAGTATATAATGCTCCATTTTTTAAAATAAAAGTTATAGATAGTATAACCCATAGGTAGTACAAGTGTGGATGTAGTAATTCAGTGATGTAAAGTAAAGATATCAGGAAGACAATGCCGACAGGGTGCCCTGGTCTGTCAAAATAAAAAAAAAGGGGTGTGTGTGAGACCACATTATCTGCAGAGGGCGTTTGCTTTTATCACCTGGCCTTTGTTTTCCTGCTTGTTCATTTTCTTAGTGAGAGTCTTCCCTTGCTGCCTCCTAGGCAACCGGCCTCTCATCCATCACTGGCCTCCTAGGCAACCGGCCTCTCATCCATCACCGGGCCTCTCTTTCTCCCTCACTTCTAGCCCAGGAGGAAGCCGTTCCAAGCACAATGCAACAGCCTGTTTCTTTTGAAGCAAATAAAATGGGACCATCATCTTCAATATGTTTTTTTTCTTTTTAATTTTGTTTGAAAAGTGACAGGAAAATGGAGTTGGAGTTGATTCATATTACAATATTTGTGTGCAAAATGTGTATGTTTTTCAGTTCAAAGTCATGTTTTTAAAATCTTATTAAAGTTTCAAAAATCTGAAAAAAAAAAAAAAGAAAAGTGACAGGAAAAGAATGTATCTGAAGAGAGGAGTCTGGAACCGTTTTCCTCAGTAGACTGAACAGCTGCAACATTAACAATACGCTTCCTGACAGGGAAGCAGCGAGTCCTTTTGTTTACTAAAACACCTTAATCAATTTTTCTATTAATGACTTTCATCCCCACTGCCTCTGGGTACTACTGAAGGATGTGCTAGCCCTGAATCTTATCTTTCTTCATGTTCTTTATTGTTCAGTACAAGCCCATGCCATGGTCATGTGATATTCTTTGTTAGCAGTAACTGAAGTTTAATGAATATAATTAATGAATTATTCCAAGGCTCTCTTTAGTTCCACCGTCCCTTTTCTACTTAAAGAGATGAATTCTAATAAGGGCCTTATCTGATACAGAGGAGGCATATTAGGGGACTGAAACCCCTCGTGACTTACCATTGTGGTAGTGAAATAATTACCCTTTTAGGGGGATAGCGTTGGATTTTAGAACGTCCCCTTCGACGAGTTGCCGGAGATGAGAAATCTGGTTCTGACATCTTACCAAGCCCCTTTTTCACTGTGTGTGATTGGCAAGTAATGTACCCTCTGGCTTGTGCCATCTGCAAAACGACCTCAACAAGCAGATGCCTGTCTAGATAATTTCAGTCAGCCATGCTTCTCAAAGCCTTACACTTCCATGCTGCACTGTGTTCCTTGAATTTATTCCTGAAGGGTTAAAGAGAATATCAGGGCTGTGGCTGCATCTTAGAGTGTTTGTCTCACTTGCATGAGGCCCTGAGTTCAGTCCTTACTATACAAACAGAACATGGTAATACTGCCTATAATCCTAACACTTGGAAGGCCTTAGGAGAGGTGTTGGGGGTACAGGGCTACCCCCCAGCTACATTGCCAGTTTGAGGCTAGCTTGGATTACATGAGAATCTGTCTCTTTTTTTTTTTTTTTTTTTTTTGAGACAAGGTTTCTCTGTGTAGCCCTGGCTGTCCTGGAACTCACTCGGTAGACCAGGCTGGCCTCGAACTCAGAAATCTGCCTGCCTCTGCCTCCCAAGTGCTGGGATTAAAGGCGCGTGCCATCACCGCCCGGTGAGAATCTGTCTCAAAAAAGAAAAAAATTATGATGTGTGGTTAAATTTTGGGTAATTTTCAAAATAAAATATATTTTATTTTGTTACTGTTTTCTAGGGTCTCTGTGATTATTGCAAATTACTATTAGAATAAGAGAAAAATGTTACTTCAAAAGAAGACAACAAAAATGAAAATTAACATTAACTAAAATACATTTGGGATTATATATAGTCTGAATCTTCACACATTATCTGGCTTTTAAAACTTGGTATGTAGAGCTTATCATGATGATAAAACCTAGTAAGACCAGAGTATAGTGCTGCGTTGGGTTTCAATAACATTTATGGAACATTTGCATCTGGAAAGAATATACATCCGAAAAATAATATTAAAGACAAATCATATGCTATTCAGCTTTATGTAAGTCAGTGGTTCTCAACCTTCCTAATGCTGTGACCCTTAATACAGTCCCTTATGTTGTGGGGACCCCAAACCATAAAATTATTTTTGTTGCTACTTCATAACTGTGATCTTGCTTCTGTTAGCAATCATAATATAAATATCTGTCTTTTCCAATGGTCTTAGAAGACCCCTGTGAAAAGGTCATTTGATCTCCAAAGGGGTCATGACCCACAGGTTCAGAACTAATGACGTAAGTTGACAGTTTCAAAGAGGGGCAGACTGTGATCAGAAAACCTCAGTTTTACTCAGTGTTGTTCACTCAACACTATTGGGCTCGAGGCACTAGAGTGAATATGGCTGAGATCACAGCCCAGGGGAAGCCTCGGATACTTAGGAAAGAGTAATGAGGACAGATGTGCCACAGTATGAGCGCTGGTGTTTGGAAACATTCTAGTTCTTTCTGAATGAGCTCAGAGCCCTGGGTTTCTGCTAAGGAACTTCCATTGGGAGCAGCCTGAGCTGCCAAGCAAGTTATTTAACTTTTCTTTGGGTTTTCTGAGTTGAAAACTGAAGAATCTGGTGTTTCAGTTTTATATTTGCATTTTGGACATTAAGGCCAGTGGCCCAGGCTGGCCTTAAACTCTGTCCTAGATTTTCTTCCTATTGCTGAGATGAAATACCCTGAAGTGCTGGTGATAAAATACCCTGATGTGCTGGCTATTTTTATGCTAACTTGTCATAAGCTATAGTCATCTGAAAGGAGGGAACCTCAATTGAGAAATTGCCTCAGTACGATTGGCAAGCCTGTAAGACATTTTCTAAATTAGTGATTTAGGAGGGACAAGCCCATGGTGGGTGGTCCTACCTTTGGGCCGGTGGTCCTGGATTCTATAAGAAAGCAGATTGAGCAAGCCACGAGGAACAACCCAGGAAGCAGCATCCCTCTGTGGATGGCCTCTCCATCAGCTCCTGCCTCCAGACTCCTGCCCTGTTTGAGTTCCTGTCCTCACTGTTTTTAATGATGAAGTGCAATATGGAACTTTGAGTGAAATAAACCCTTTCTTCCTCAAGTTGCTTCTGGTCATGGTATTTCAGCACAGCAATAGTGACTCAATTAAGACAATTTTTAAGGTTGAAGAAATAATTATGTTTGTAGCCTGACACAGGACTGATAAAACACAGGAAGAAAGGGAGCACTGTGCTAGATGAGTGTTTGCAAAAGCAGCAGTGGGAAGGAGGACCAAGGAGAAACAGGTACTTCATGTTCTTTGTGACAGGAGAGATGGCAGGCTACGTGACTACAAATACAGGAACTAGGTAAAGGCTTTGAGAACTTACGCAATGGTCAGTTTTCTACGTTCTCGGTGAAATAAAAGTAAAGTTATTGGTTGAAAACACGAAGCTAGGTACTGGATGTTTGAGTTGCAGAGAGATGAGATATGGAGTGATCATTTGGGAGGAGGAGGAGGGCTGGGCGAGGGAAGTTATGGATTGTATGGAGGACGGTATGGCACTGATGTGGGGAATTGTAATGCACTATGAGCATAGATCACTCAGCATTTTCAGCCCTGTGTCTGAGTCTTTAGCTTGAATGAGCAAACGTGGTCTCTATGCTCTTATTTACTCTGTTCGTCAATATACCAGTTTTCCTAATTCAGTTACTTAGAGTACAAATTTGCCGACCTAGGGAATGGCATTACATTCAGTTTTACTCAAACCATATTCCAATTTAGATGTCTACTCATTTGCCCTCTGACCATTGATGAATGAGAGTTTTTCACACCTACGCATAGTCTTTCCAAGACTTTGCATTGTTTCCTTTAAACAAAACTTCTTTTGTTGTGATCAATTGTGAGAAATGATGCCTAGGATTTGTTTTGTTCTGTTTTATTTTGTGATCTATCTATCTATCTATCTATCTATCTATCTATCTATCTATCTATCTTTCTATCTTTCTATCTTTTTATCTATCATCTATCTATAATCAATGGATCAATTGATTGAGCTATCTATCTATCTATCTATCTATCTATCTATCTATCTATCTATGGTGTGGATAGTGTGAATACTTTCGTGTGTGCACATATGCCTGTGCACATGTGCATGCATGAACACAGAGGTTAAACATTTGAATTGAGCTTCTACTTTACTTCTGAGACAGAGTGTCTCCCTGAACCTGGAGTTTATTGATTCGGCCGACTAGGCAGCAAGCTCAAAGGATTTGCTCTTCTCTTTGCTACATCCCCTGAGTCACAGGCAGCCTCTTGCTTCCTGTGAGACAGGCACTTCACTAGTGAGCTATCTCTTCTTCCTGCCAGTTTAGATTTCAATGTGCAGTTTCTTCTTTACTAATAACATAGAACATCTTCTCATGTTTATTGTCATATAGTACTTTGAAATTTTGGACAAATATTCTGCCCATTTCATTATATTTGATAGATTGTGTGTATTTCTTTGTAGTATTGGTTTACTTTGTATTTTGCAATCATGCTTTCTCAGAATGTAGATTTTTTTTCTGTTCATTTGTGTGTGCTAAGCAATTGCTCTACTTCTGAGCCATATCCTCAGCTTCTTACTGAGAAAGTTTCTTGTTAAATTGCTCAGGCTGTCCTTGAATGTACTCTGTGGCCCAGAAAGGCTTTGAATTTTCCATCTTCCTGCCTCCTGCTTAGCTGGTATGATAGTCCTATATAATCAAGCCTAACTTTGAGCAAAATGGTATTAAAAAAGGAAACAAAATTATTGCACCCGTACTTCTCAAACTCAGTACTACATTAACAAAAAATAACATGATCAAGACAGATACATCTCAGAAAAAGTAGTGAACAACAAATGTATGTAAAATGATCAGTATTTTTAGTCATCAGAGAAATGCACATCAAAATTGCAATGAAATACCATTTCATGGCTATTATAAAACAAACGCTGGCAAGAGTGTAGGGAACAAGAAATTCTTACATGCTGCTGATCGGAATGTAGACTCTACGGAAAATAGTATGATATTGTCTCAGAAAACTAAGAATTGAGTTATCATATGATCTACCTATACCATTCCTGGAAGTGAAATTAGCACACTATGGCCACATTTATTGCTATTCACAATGGCTAAGATTTGGAATCAGACTATGTGCCCATCGATTGATAAATGAACAGAGAAAGTTTCACTCATACACACACACACACACACACACAGAAAATGGATGATTATTCAGATACAAAAAAGAAAAGAAAAATTAAGAAGAATGAAGCCCTGTCATTTGTAGCAACATGGATTAAGTGAAGAGAGCCAGGCACAAACACAAACATATAAGTACAAGTTCTCTTTTATATACAGGGCAGATAAAGAAAAGTTGACCTGAAAGTAGAGTTCTGATTGCTATACGCTGTTGCTGGATCTGAAATTCTCAACTCCGTGATCCGCAGTGCACAGAGACATATATATCTATATATATATTCACAATCCCCAGCAATTCTGAAACCAAGAAACCCTTTTGTTACAGGAATTTTTATTCTTTTATTCTATTACTCTCACAGGAGGAAGGACCTCGAATTTCTGAAGCACACCCCTTTTATACTTTAGCATAGGCAAACTTTAGCCACAGCAAAACTTTAACCTTAACTCGACATTTTGCTTACCTTTTAAACGTATTGGTCACACTCACTTAGGCAATTATTTCTGGTGGTCTATGTTTATCTAGGGCTGTGAAGGACACAGCTGGTTACTAATCAGTACATTCCGCAGTTTTTCTCTGAAAAAAATTTTTTTTTAAATTTTCTCCCCACTATCAGGAACAGCCTGACCAGTAAGGTGGTTATGTCTCTAATTGCCCTTTCTGTTCCCTTGGTTGTTATGGCGATTTTGTCAGGGTAGTCTCACACTATGAAAAGTGTGCAGAAGAAACAGTGACAAAGTCGCTTGAACATGGTCAGTGTATATTACATGGATGTACCTCACTTTTGTTAGCTCCCTTTTCACTATTGTGACAAAATGACGGAAGAAACAACTTAACATTTGATTTGGACTCACAGTTTCAGACATTCCCATTTAGAGTGGGGAAAGGGAGTAGCTCATGTCGTGCCCTTCAGCAAGCAAAAAAAAAAAAAGGCTTTGTTGGCTAGATTTCTGCCCACCCTCCTTTATTCTTTCTGAAGCCCTAAGACAATGGGATGGTGTCACCCACAGTCAGTACAGGACATTCCCCTCAGCTAATTCTCTCCAGAAATGTCCTCACAGACACATCTAGAGGTGTTCCTTAGTAATCTAGGCATTTATCAATGCAACCAGTCTTTCATGAGATTAATCATCCCAGAGCTCCTTTTACACCTACAGTGTAGGCTTGTTACGCCTTGATACAAACCGGAAGAGCTAACGAAAGCAAGGAAAGGGAAGTGTGAAGTTTAATCTTGATCGCCGGCTTGATTAGATTCGGAATAATTTTGAGACATACCTTTGGGTGCTAGGGTTCTGTGAGGGTGTGTCCAGGAGTGACTGGCTGAGTAGACCTTCTCCCAGAGTGAATAATTCCGGCAGCTGTCAGCTATAAAGAAGTCAGAGGAAAAGGCTGAGCTGCTTGATTGCTCACTTCCACTGACCTTGGAATCCAATCTCTTTGATGTTTCAACACAGACTGAAGACCTGTGGCCCTTCAGAATTCCTCCAGACTGCTTGGACTGTATCCCTTACACCAAAGCAATAAATGCCTTTTGGAAATATATGTCCATTCTTTTGCTTCTGTTTCTCTACAGAGACCCTCGACTTACGTAGGGAGTTATTTTTTTAGTGATTACAGATAAAGCTCCTAGACATAGATGATGGTAGTGTTTTCAAAACAATGTTAACTTACTGCCACAATTAAAATAACTTATATGACAAATTTTATATTTTTTAACACCGTGAAAAAAGGAATAGAGTAATCCATGCTACAACATGGATTAATCTGTTCTCCTGTGTGCTTTGTTTTTTTGAGAAAGAATCCCACTGTGCAGCTTTGGCTGGCCTGGTACTGGTTATATAGCCTCGAGTAGCTTCCAATTCACAGCAATCCTCCTGCTTCAGCTTCCTGACTGTTGACCTTACAAGTATGTGGCACTGTTCTGGAATCAGTGTGTATTCGTCTTGAAAACATTTTGTAAGTGGAACTATATTACTCACATAGACTGTATGCCATTTCATACATACCACATCCAGCACAGGCATGTCTACACTGACAGAAAGTAGATTAGTATTTGCCCAGAGCTGGGAGAGAATGAGAGGAGAGGGATTTACTGCTAATGAGCACAAGATTTCTTTGGGGGATCAGGATAATATTCATAATCAGATTATTTTTGCATTTCTACCAGCAACGAATGAGCAGTGCTCTTGCACGACCACATTAGGTGTCAGCACTTTGGATTTGAGCCATTCTAATATATGTGTCATGGTGTCTCTTTGTTGTTTTAATTTGTAGTTCACTAATGTCAGATCTCATTGAGCATTTTTCAGATGCTTTGCTCATTTTTCACCTGGATTGTTTGTTGTCTTGGGCAGGTTTTGTTTGTTTGTTTGTTTGTTTGTTTTTGAGTTTTAAGAGGTCTCTGTATGTTTTGTATACTGTTTGTTATCAGATATGCTATGCATTTTGTAAATATTTTCCATCCATCTGTGACTTATCTTTTCATTCTCCTGTTTTTTCTTTTTTTTTTTATGAAAAAAAACCTTTCAAATTAAATGGGGTCTAGCTTATCAGTTTGTTCTTTCATGAATCATACTTGCAGTGCTGTACCTAAAATGTCATCTTCACACCAAAGATCACCTAGATTTTTTTCTGTTGTTACAAGAGTTTTATAGATTTGTGTGTTACTTCTACATCTACTGGGTAAGATCGATATAGAAGTTACTATTGCTATTATTATCAGGTCTCACACAGCTCTGGCTGAACTCACATTTGCGTATATGTGAAGCTGGCCTTAAACTCTTGATCCTCTTGCTTTCTACCTGTACAGGAGGGGAGTTCCACCTCTTACTCCTTGCTGATCCATGGGGTCACTGTAACAGTGGTGAAATATTAATTCACTATAGCTTTGATTTACATTTTCCTAACAGCTAATGATGTTGGGAGTGCACACAGCGTTACCTACACTGTTGTTTTTGTTACTGTGTGTGTGTGTGAATGCTTCCCAGTTTTGTTCAGAATAGATCAAACAGGGAAATGTCTATATGCTGTGAGGTACCACGTAAGTGTAAAATTAGGTATATCTCATTAGCAGCTTCCAGATGTATATCCTGGACTAAATGTCTGTGTGGGAACAGTTGTGGCATCTGTAAGGAACAGCAAACAGAGTGTGTGGAGGAATATAAGAGTTCTAGAAGAGTCATAGCAGGAGCACTCAGGGAGTACAAAGCAATCATCCCAGACCTTCACAATTATGATAAAGACTTGACATCATCCTATACTTCATCATCTTTGTGGAGTTGAACAGAGGGCTGGGATGATAGTTATAGTCTATCAAGACCTCTCTGGCTACTATATTGGATTGACAATATGGGGGACAAGGACATGAACATAAAGGGCCATACCAGAGGTACTGACATAGGTAAGACATACCCATGGCTTTCAATAAGCTATCAATGTAAAGCTAATGTCTAAGGCAGATTCCAGATCTGAGTCAGTACATGTTCTATGGGATAGAAGTAAGGTGCTAGAAAAAAAAAAAAAGAAAAATAAAGAATAACTCTAACATGTTTGGCCTGAGGAACTAGATGAATGGTAATTCTATTTGTTAAAGTTGAAACAATTAAAGGCCAAGAACATCTTGATAGGTAGGTGTGCTGGAGAGCTAAATTGTATTTTTGATGTACTGAGTGCAAGATTGTCTTAGTTATTCAAATAGAGACGTTGAATTGAAGCTGCAAACATGAGTACAGAGTTTATGAGCATCAATTTGGCAGGAGATGTAAATGTAGTTGATAATTAACAGCAAACTCTAATTAAATAAGCAGAGAGTGAAAACCCTAAGTGGGTCAGTCATTCAAATCACACCCAAAACAAGGCTCAGGGATCTTTGTTTAAGAGGGGACAGAAAGATAGTAAGACTCTGATCTTTTACATAACACAAAGGAAACCCTTTTCAAAACAGAGTATGGAAAATGTAGATATGGACTCATAGTGATTGTGACAGCATGGTCAAGGCCTATACAATCAGTAGTCAGTCAACTTACTAGCATAAAATCCCATTTCTAGATGAAGGAATGTTAACAGTTAATTAACATTTAATGGAGGATGGTGGGAGAGGAAGAAAGAGAAGAAAGAGACAGACAGACAAGACAGACATGCACACACACAAACACACACACACACACACACACACACACACGCACAAAGAGAGAGAGAGAGAGAGAGAGACACTATGGCAATTTTCTTAATTAACGTGAGCCTACTACATACTAGGGCAGGACCAAATAGCTCCCTAGAGTAGCAGGGCAACATAAACTGTATTCTAAAAGAAAGAAAGAAAAATTAATTTTAAAGTTGGGAGAAATGGAGGGGAAGGTAGAGATAGGGTTAATGGAAATACTTGGGTAGGGGGTGAATACATTATATGGAGTTTTCAAAGACTTAATTAAAATATTAAAAATATAATAAATTGCATGTATTCCTGAAAATGAGAAACCTGCATGAATATGAGTTTAATTGCGTATAACCAACTTAAACATTTTTATAGGAAAGCCAGATAATAGAGTCAGTATTTGTCAATGAAACTATTACTCACCTTTTCTGTTTCTGAAGTAAACAACTGACTAAAGCAACATAAAGAAGTAATTATTTTTATTTAGGTTGCAAGTTTCAGTCTCCATCTTCATTAATACATTTAACCTAGAGGGAAAATAGTTGTGAGGCAGAACATGTTGATAAAAACATGTGTCAGACTCTGCCACAATAAATAAATTAAACAATCAATTAAACTGAAGCACGATTGAGGAAACACCTGACTACCGACCTCCTAATGTGCTTATATATGCAAGCCCAGCCCCACATACCACACATGAATATACACTTAAAATGCAAAGGGTCAGTGTACTTATCTGCCAAACCTATACCCAGGACCAGTTACTTCTCAACTCTCACCTGAAACTCCCTTTGGTCGAAGGGGGAGGAAGGAAGTTTGATAGAGTTGCCTCCTTCCTCTTAGAATTCTGCCTTCAGGAGAGAATTTTGTTTTGAGCCAGAGTATGTTGTAGTTGAGGCTGGCTTTGAACTCACATTCTCTTGCTTCAACTTCCCAAGAGCTGTTTTTACCAGTGTGAACACCAAGCCCAAAAGGGAATTAGATTTAGATGTCCTTCCTGAGTTTACTCCTGTTTCTCTAGTAGGGAAAGAAGTCATGGCTTCCAGCAATGTCAAAGGTCAAATAGCAGAGGTCAACAGGCAGGCACAGTGCTATCCACTCTCACTTTAGTACAGTACTGGACCATGTGGCTGTCATCATTATATGAATCAAAAGCTCTGGACAGCTTCCCGACTTTCCCAGTTTTCTGCTCTAGAGAGGCCACACCAACATGCTATCCTGATAGTTAAAGCCCCCATGGCCTTTTGCCTACACTCTGAGGCAGGAGGATCTACCCTCTAAAACACAGTGAGTTTGTAGCATCAAGAGGCAGCCTGGACAGTACAGACAATTATGGAAAAATAAAAATATGCCAGGGGCTAGAGAGATAGTTCAGAGGTCAAGAGTATTTGTTCTTGCAGAGGACTAGGGTTCAATTCCCAACATCCTGTGGTGGTTCTCGACCATCTGTAACTCTAACTCCAGAGGATCATATACCCTCTTCTGACCTCTGTGAGCACCAGGCATGCACATGGTACATACACATGCAGGAAATCACTCTACAAATAAAATTTAAAAATCTAAAAGAAGAAAAACACATCAAGCACAGCTAGCAAACTGATAACTCAGTGTGTAAGGGCACTTGTCACCAAACTTGACACCCTGAGTTTTATCGTGGTGTTCCATGACAGAACACCCTGAGTTTCACATGGGAGAGATGACTGCCACAAATTGTCTTCTGACTTCCACATACAACATGCCATGGCATGTATATACGTATGAAAAAAAAAAAACAAAACCAACACGACCTAAAGGATATATAAACAGACCAAAGCTTACCAATAATAACCACTTTAGATTTTTAGTTCTGTGGTAGTTACATATATTCAAAAATTGTATAGCAAGCAGCACCTCGTGGCTCCAGATCCCCCTGCCCTGTAAGTGGTCATACTCCATTGCCAGGTTTTGGAGTTAAAAATTGGGGACTGGGAGACAGTTCATCAGCAAAGCACTCAATATGTCTAAGAGTGAAGATCTAGGATCCCATGCAAAAAGCCCAAGACAGTGGCACACAGCTGCATTCCCAGTAGTAAAGGTGAGACACACAGGCAAGCAGAGACAGTAGGATGAAGGAGGATCCACAGAGCTCTCCAGTCAGCTGGCCTAACCTATTTGGCAAAGTTCCAGGCCAACCTTATCTAGAACAAAAAGTGAAACCTTGGGGGATTATCCTCTGACGCCCCCATGCATGTGGACTCATGTTCGTCCTTCTACACGCAAATACACACATGTGAACACACACACACACACACACACACACACACACACACACACACACACA